>NC_091464.1:93031411-93288911 GCF_027789765.1 Dendropsophus ebraccatus
CACTCTTATATGCCACCATAAGACACCCTATAGAGAAGCTCTTCTGGGTGACAATAGGCCTGCTCTATGTACAGATGTGTCCATCCTTATCTTTTCTTGAACTTCAAGAATTCCAATTTCTCTTTTCAAACTGCAATTCCCATTACAGCCACTGGGTGGTCAATGGATATGGCATAAACACCTCTCAACAGAGTATTACAAATCATGTTTTTTTTTCTCTCCAGTCATATTATGACAATTGTGTCTTCATTCTCAGGATCGATGGAGGTTCCACCTTTCAGACATCCAGTGATTGGCTTATTATCTCCCATGGAGCTGATATGGAACTACCCCTTTAAGTCTATTTGGCCTCTGGAGACCATCAGTTTACATAGTGATTCTTATAGGCCATGCAATGCTGCAAACTAGCTCAACCTCAGAAAGAAACACAGCCTGACCTCTAGTGCCATCTATTGGTGGTAACTTTTCTGTAAATCACTGCTTAAACCATAACAAAAATCTTGAATCATGACTAAGGATTATAAGCCCAACCATTCCCCATTACTAGCTTGGCACTTCCCATTTCACACTTCTCTATCCAACACTTCTTCCTCCTTTCATCCTTGTCTATTAGCTATGTTTCCCTTGTGTACAGATGTGTCCTTCCTTACCTTTCCTTATGACTAGCTTAGGGGAAAGAGAAAAAAATAATAAAAAAAACATAATTTTGTAATATTCTTTTGGAAGTTGTTTATGCAGCTTATGTCTATAAGCGACCGCCTGGTGGCTGTGATGTAAACTGCAGCCTGTTGATGGTTGTGATATTAAATGAGGAGAAATGGGAAACCTTAAATGGATACTCTGGCAAAAAAATCTTTTTCTGTCAAATCAACCGCTCATAGATTTGTAAATCACTTCTATTTAAAAATCTCAAGTCTTCCACCTCTGTCCATGTCAGGAACTGTCCAGAGCATCAGCAAATCCCCATAGAAAACCTTTCCTGGACAGTTCCTGACATGGACAGAGGTGGCAGCAGAGAACACTGAGTTAGACAGAAAAGAATACACCACATCCTGCAGGACATACAGCAGCTGATAAGTATAGGAGGACTTGAGATTTTTAAATAGAAGTAAATTACACATCTATATAACATTCTGATTTGAGGGTGCCTTCACACGTAACGACTCGCAGTGGAAATCTCGCTGCGAGTTTTGCAGCGAGATCTGCTACGAGCCGAGGTCCTGACAGGTCCCAGTAACTACATACTCGCAGCGGTCTGAAAGACCGCGGCAATTACGTAATGCAGCCGCCCCCTTTACCCCTTCATCTGTTCCTGCCCGGCTCCTGCTCTGCTGCGTGTATACATTACCTCTCCTTGCTGCACGGAGTCCCGGCGTCCTGCTCTGCTGCCCAGCCAATCAGTGTGATGCCCAGCCACAGCCACTGATTGGCTGGGCGGCAGAGTAGAACACCGGGACCCCGTGCAGCAAGAAACAGGTAATGTTTACACACAGTGGAGCGGGAGCCAGGCAGGAACAGATGAAGGGGTTAAGGGGACAGCTGCATTACATACTCGCAGCGGTCTGAAGGATGTATGTAGTTACTGGGACCTGCCAGGACTTGCAGCGAGATTTACACTGCGAGTTGTTACGTGTGAAGGCACCCTTAAAGAATATTATTTTCGCTGGAGTACCTCTTTAACTAAACTCAAGGAAAGGTGAGGATGGACACATCCGTGTGAAGTTCTATGCACTCTGTTTACAACACCACCTGTCTCTCTGTTTTCTATGTACTCTGTATCCTATAAAGCTTTTTGGGTGACCTCATAGTCCTATAGGATTCATTCTAATATTACAGTATCTATGAAGTGGCACAAGTAATGGATGTGACAGCTGAACGTCTGTGGTGTAAATCCAGCTTTTCCTGCATAAACAGCTTCCTCCTCTTCTGCCCTGCTCAGCAGTTTTGCTGTTGGCTTCCCCTGTTCTCCGCACCTCCCTGGGGTCTGGTTTTTGGCGAGCGTCACTCTAACTTATGATGATAATTTTTCCTTCCCCCCTCCCCCCAGCGGCTTGCTTGACTTCCCGCCGTCAGGGCACTATATAAAAAGGCATTGATTTTCTTTCCGTGTCACGCTCCAGTCCCTGGCAATGCTCTTGAGTTATTGTATATAAAAACGCTCCGGCCAAGTCAGGATTCATCTTAAGCCCCAACACATCACCAGCAGCCAAATCGAGGAGGACATTTTGGTCTCTCGTCGCTTGGATCTCGTTCACCAGCTGCTGAGTCACTGGGAAAACCAAAGACTTGACATTAAGACGCATTTCCTACAAATTTGGCCGGAGTAGATGGATTTCGATGTTCTGTGTGTTTTTCGCTGCGGTATTTCTATTAACTCTGCGGCGGCCGCGGGGCTGTTAGGGTATTGATCCAACACTGGAGAATACTTCTGGATATGAGCTAGAGATGAAGAAGCTGCCTGCGCTCCATTATATTCTACTATCACACAGTGGCAGAGTTTATGTAACATAGATGAGTCTCCTATAGGTTCCCATGAATCACACACAGTACATCAAAAAGTATTCATGTAAACCCAACTATGACATCACTGTGTGCCTTCTCACTGCACTATGACATCACTGTGTGCCTTATCCTTGCACTATGACATCACTGTGTGCTTTATCCTTGCACTATGACATCACTGCCTGCCTTATCCTTGAACTATGACATCATTGCCTGCCTTATTCTTGCATTATGACATCACTGTGTGACTTATCCTTTCACTATGACATCACTGTGTGCCTTATCCTTGCACTATGACATCACTGCCTGCCTTATCCTTGCACTATGACATCACTGTGCTGTATCCTTGCACTATGACATCACTGTGTGCCTTATCCTTGCACTATGACATCACTGTGTGCCTTATCCTTGCACTATGACATCACTGTGTGCTTTATCCTTGCACTATGACATCACTGGCTGCCTTATCCTTGAACTATGACATCACTGCCTGCCTTATCCTTGCATTATGACATCACTGTGTGACTTATCCTTTCACTATGACATCACTGTGTGCCTTATCCTTGTACTATGACATCACTGCCTGCCTTATTCTTGCACTATGACATCGCTGCCTGCCTTATCCTTGCACTATGACATCACTGTGCTGTATCCTTGCACTATGACATCACTGTGTGCCTTATCCTTGCACTATGACATCACTGTGTGCCTTATCCTTGCACTATGACATCACTGTGTGCCTTATCCTTTCACTATGACATCACTGTGTGCCTTATCCTTGTACTATGACATCACTGCCTGCCTTATCCTTGCACTATGACATCACTGCCTGCCTTATCCTTGCACTATGACATCACTGTGCTGTATCCTTGCACTATGACATCACTGTGTGCCTTATCCTTGCACTATGACATCACTGTGTGCTTTATCCTTGCACTGACTTCAATGTGTAAATTATCCTATTGCTGTGATATCATTGTGCTATACCTATTCCCCTAGTGGTAATAATCAGTATTGCAACTCAGCTTTGTTGCAATGAATTTGGCTAAGCTGCAATATCACATTTCTATATCCTGGTATAGATGCTGTATAGGGGTCTCAGGAGCTGTGCCCCAGGTCATTCCCATGGGACCACCATTATTTCCACCTACTGGGAGTCATTATCAAGCTGGTCACATAAAATTTCTTAATGTGATACACTGATAGATTATTTTCTGTGAGCCAAAAAAGAAAACTACAAAAACACCATAATATTGAAAAAGATTATAGGTCCTGGGTGGTCTGGAATTAGCAGAATAGTGAGTGCAGCTCTGGAGTATAATACAGGATGTAACTCAGGATCAGTAATGCAATGTATGTACACAGTGACCCCACCAGCAGAATAGTGAGTGCAGCTCTGGAGTATAATACAGGATGTAACTCAGGATCAGTAATGTATGTACACAGTGACTCCGTTTTTTATGCAGACTATAACCTTTTATACATACATTGTACTTTACATGCCATGTTATATTGTTGAAAGGTCGACATAGTTCTTACAGGCAGACCATTTAGAAATTTGTACAGTGGTAATAATCATACTCTTTATATGACTTTGCCTCTCTTTTATCAGCTTTCCCTGTGTGATATACAGTGATATACAGTTTTACAGCTTTTAGCCATAACTACGACTGATCCTAACATTTACCCTCATGCAATCATTTGTAGAAATCCAAGAAAATAATAAAGTTCATTTGCATTATCTATCAATTGTGCAAATAAAGGGGAAATGGGGGTAGAGCCCCCAGATAATGGCCATGTTCCCACTATGTAAGTTCCGTAGTAATTGTAACAACGTCCGTGATTACTACAGAACTACAGAAGTGCTGCCTTCTAAGAAATCCCGGCCTGAGTGCATACACATAGTACATATATACATACACAAACATCCCTAGCGGTGCCACGAGAAACAGACATGCTCCGGCCGCATGCTCCATTGTGTGAAGCGGGGAATTTGGATGCAGCCGCGCTCAGATGCGCCCGCATTCCGAATTCAGCTGCAGTAAATATTAACTGCAGTACCGGCCGGGATGATCTTTTCTGACACTGACAGTTCCATGACCCAGCCAGGTCTTAAAAAGTGGGAAGATGGCCTATTACTAACAAGGTGAATTGCTAATACTCCCAGACCATTATTAACAAGAGGCCCTAACAATACCCCCCCCCCCAAATAAAAAAAAGTTTATTCAGCTGTCCCCGCTCCCCTGCTGTCCTCTTCTGTGTCTTCAGCCACATCCAGCCAGCTTAGCCAATCACTGGTCGTTGTGCTCTTTGTTTTCAGTTAGTCAGTGATTGGCTGAGCGGAGAGTGACAGCACACTCGGCCAGTCACTGACTGACTGCGAAGAGACACCACCGCGGCCAGTGATTGGCTGAGCGGAGAGTGACAGCACACTCGGCCAGTCACTGACTGACTGCGAAGAGACACCACCGCGGCCAGTGATTGGCTGAGCGGAGAGTGACAGCACACTCGGCCAGTCACTGACTGACTGCGAAGAGACACCACCGCGGCCAGTGATTGGCTGAGCGGAGAGTGA
Organism: Dendropsophus ebraccatus; assembly: GCF_027789765.1. Lineage (NCBI taxonomy): Eukaryota > Metazoa > Chordata > Amphibia > Anura > Hylidae > Dendropsophus > Dendropsophus ebraccatus. The sequence continues at coordinate 93,036,489 of NC_091464.1, forward strand.
CAGCACACTCAGCCAATGACTGACTGGAAAGGGACACCACCGCGGCCAGTGATTGGCTGCGCGGAGAGTGACAGCACACTCGGCCAATCACTGACTGGGAAGGGACACCACCGCGGACAGTGATTGGCTGAGTGGAGAGTGACAGCACACTCGGCCAATCACTGACTGGGAAGGGACACCACCGCGGACAGTGATTGGCTGAGTGAGCTGGAAGCAACTGAAGACACGGAGGAGGACACCGGGGGAGTGCAGACATGTTTGTATAGGTTTGTTATTGTCAGTTCGCAAAGGTCCCAAATTGTGTGGTAAAAATTTGAGAACGTTGAGAACAATTTTTTTTTTTTATAATTTTCTCATCTCTACTTCTCTATAATCCCAGGAAAGTCCAGAGAACCAGCACATCAGCCATAGTTCAGGATACATCATACAATATATTCCCGGCATGTACACACAATATACAGTCATGCAGATCAGTGCAGTTTGTATCTTACTGTGACGCTGATACAGAACATGAAGGGACATATTACCTGCAAAGAGAGAGAGAGGGATATAAGTGACAGGCACTGCAATAGTTATAGCATATACAGATCACATATACAGATCACATATACAGATCACACATACAGATCACACATACAGATCACATATGAGGATCACACATACAGATCACATATGAGGATCACATATGAGGATCACACATACAGATCACACATGAGGATCACACATACAGATCACATATACAGATCACATATACAGATCACACATACAGATCACACATACAGATCACACATACAGATCACATATGAGGATCACACATACAGATCACATATACAGATCACATATACAGATCACACATACAGATCACACATACAGATTACATATGAGGATCACACATACAGATCACATATACAGATCACATATACAGATCACACATACAGATCACACATACAGATCACATATGAGGATCACATATAAGGATCACACATACAGATCACACATACAGATCACATATACAGATCACATATGAGGATCACACATACAGATCACACATACAGATCACATATACAGATCACATATGAGGATCACACATACAGATCACATATGAGGATCACATATGAGGATCACATATGAAGATCACACATACAAATCACATATGAGGATCACATATACAGATCACATATACAGATCACATATGAGGATCACACATACAGATCACATATGAGGATCACACATACAGATCACATATGAGGATCAGATATACAGATCACATATGAGGATCACATATACAGATCACACATGAGGATCACACATACAGATCACATATGAGGATCACATATACAGATCACATATGAGGATCACACATACAGATCACATATGAGGATAACATATACAGATCACATATGAGGATCACATATACAGATCACATATACAGATAACATATGAGGATCACATATACAGATCACACATACAGATCACATATACAGATCACATATGAGGATCACACATACAGATCACATATGAGGATCACATATACAGATCACATATACAGATCACATATGAGGATCACACATACAGATCACATATGAGGATCAGATATACAGATCACATATGAGGATCACATATACAGATCACACATGAGGATCACACATACAGATCACATATGAGGATCACATATACAGATCACATATACAGATCACATATGAGGATCACACATACAGATCACATATGAGGATAACATATACAGATCACATATGAGGATCAGATATACAGATCACATATACAGATCAGGGTTATGATCAGACAATGTGTATCATTCTGCATATAGTCTGGGCACTTGGGCAATACCTATGGGTATTGCCCAAGTGCCTACACTATATGCCGAATTATACTGTACCTAAGGGATATTGATAGGTCTTTCTACCCATAAAGAATAAAGCTGTGAGTGATGGGCAATATCTCGAGTGGAGCTGAGTTGATTATTTGTTCACTTACCTACCTAAACCATCTATGTCTTGAATGACATAAGGTACAGTATGTTTACTATAGCCATGGGCCCCCAGGCCTAAAGGATGCTGGAGTCTATACAAGTTTGCCGCCTTATGGTGACTGTACATTGTACAGATGTGGCCATCCTCACCTTTCCTTCGGCTCAGCAAAAAACAAAAAAGTTATGGGGGAGATTTATCAAAGGGTGTAGAATATACACTGATGTAAACTGCCCACAGCAACCAATCACAGCTCAGCTTTCAGCTTTGGTAAAATGAGAGCTGAGCTGTGATTGGTTGCTGTGGGCAGTTAGCACCTGTGTATATTCTACACCCTTTGATAAATCTTCCTCTATGTGTCTATTTGTGGCCGCCCAATGGTTGTGGTGGGAGTTACAGCTTGTTGGGGGGCTCTGCCAGGCTGCCACTATAATGTATTGAACTTATTGTATGAGGAATTGAAATTCTTAACTAAATTTGTGGAATGGTAAGAGTGGATACATCTGTACATCACAACTCCAAAAATCATGATACTCAAAAGATGATGAAGAAGGTGTTCACCAATTTTCTCTTTCAAATCAACTGGTGCCAGAAAGTGCCAGAGATTTGAAAATGAATTCCAGTACATATCAGCTGCTGTATGTCCTGGAGGAAGTGGTTTTTTTTTTCACTAAATAAAATCAACCGAAGACCATAGCATCAGGACTGATTTGTCTCACCATACACAAAAGGAACCGTACTAAATTCTGCTACATCATTGTGTCACGTGACAAAGTCATGGTGGTATTGAGTAATGAGCGGATAAACACACTGTGTGATCTTAAAGGGATTGTCCGATTGAATTAATAGAGATGGCACTCTTGTTCAGGGTCCCTATCTCTTGACCAGAATATAGAGCTTCTACACAGAGGGGCACTCCTCTGGAGCACCTGACCTCTCCCACATTATACTGACAGCCCACTGATTTCCATAGCAACTTTGTAATTCTTCACTTCTCCTGAGGTGGCGCTGCAGGGATATCGAGGACTCATTATTCATTTTTCCTAAGATAACAAACAACTAATGGGGGTCATAGAAAGGGAAAACTTTGCAATCAGTGTATTGTCAAAGGATCCCTTATAAGAAGTTGGCATGTCCATAGTGGAGAATCCCTTTAAGAAGGAACGTTATCAGGATGCACCAAACAATATAATGTTCAATATTCTTCTTGTGATAATCAGAGTCATTCCAACAGGGAGAAGATCCAAACGAGGCCATAACTGCTGCACATACTGTCTCTTAGCTCACAGGGTGCAGATTTTATTTCTGGTGCTCTGTGAAGTCTCAGGACTCTATAGATGAAACGTCCTACAACTGTTTAAAAACTTTGTGTTTCCGTTCAGTTTCTAGATATTTTCTGCCATCAGTGAATGAGGACGCTCTTATGTACATGTACAGACAGCAAAGCCAGAGAATACCTACCCTGAGCAAATACAATTGCATCCAGTGTAGACAATGCTCTGTGAGCTCCAGACTGATACATTGTACATAGCTAGTCCTGCTCTCAGCTGTATCCAGTGTAGACAATGCTCTGTGAGCTCCAGACTGATACATTGTACATAGCTAGTCCTGCTCTCAGCTGTATCCAGTGTAGACAATGCTCTGTAAGCTCCAGACTGATACATTGCACATAGCTAGTCCTGCTCTCAGCTGTATCCAGTGAAGACAATGCTCTGTGAGCTCAGACTGATACATTGTACATAGCTACTCCTGCTCTCAGCTGTATCCAGTGTAGACAATGCTCTGTGAGCTCCAGACTGATACATTGTACATAGCTAGTCCTGCTCTCAGCTGTATCCAGTGTAGACAATGCTCTGTGAGCTCCAGACTGATACATTGTACATAGCTAGTCCTGCTCTCAGCTGTATCCAGTGTAGACAATGCTCTGTGAGCTCCAGACTGATACATTGTACATAGCTAGTCCTGCTCTCAGCTGTATCCAGTGTAGACAATGCTCTGTAAGCTCCAGACTGATACATTGCACATAGCTAGTCCTGCTCTCAGCTGTATCCAGTGAAGACAATGCTCTGTGAGCTCAGACTGATACATTGTACATAGCTACTCCTGCTCTCAGCTGTATCCAGTGTAGACAATGCTCTGTGAGCTCCAGACTGATACATTGTACATAGCTAGTCCTGCTCTCAGCTGTATCCAGTGTAGACAATGCTCTGTAAGCTCCAGACTGATACATTGCACATAGCTAGTCCTGCTCTCAGCTGTATCCAGTGAAGACAATGCTCTGTGAGCTCAGACTGATACATTGTACATAGCTACTCCTGCTCTCAGCTGTATCCAGTGTAGACAATGCTCTGTGAGCTCCAGACTGATACATTGTACATAGCTAGTCCTGCTCTCAGCTGTATCCAGTGTACACAATGCTCTGTGAGCTCCAGACTGATACATTGTACATAGCTAGTCCTGCTCACAGATGTATCCAGTGTACACAATGCTCTGTGAGCTCCAGACTGATACATTGTACATAGCTAGTCCTGCTCTCAGCTGTATCCAGTGTAGACAATGCTCTGTAAGCTCCAGACTGATACATTGCACATAGCTAGTCCTGCTCTCAGCTGTATCCAGTGAAGACAATGCTCTGTGAGCTCAGACTGATACATTGTACATAGCTAGTCCTGCTCTCAGCTGTATCCAGTGTAGACAATGCTCTGTGAGCTCCAGACTGATACATTGTACATAGCTAGTCCTGCTCTCAGCTGTATCCAGTGTACACAATGCTCTGTGAGCTCCAGACTGATACATTGTACATAGCTAGTCCTGCTCTCAGCTGTATCCAGTGTAGACAATGCTCTGTGAGCTCTGCAGACTGATAGATTGTACATAGCTAGTCCTGCTCTCAGCTGTATCCAGTGTAGACAATGCTCTGTGAGCTCCAGACTGATACATTGTACATAGCTAGTCCTGCTCCCAGCTGTATCCAGTGTAGACAATGCTCTGTGAGCTCCAGACTGATACATTGTACATAGCTAGGCCTGCTCTCAGCTGTATCCAGTGTAGACAATGCTCTGTGAGCTCCAGACTGATACATTGTACATAGCTAGTCCTGCTCTCAGCTGTATCCAGTGTAGACAATGCTCTGTGAGCTCTGATACCTTGCACCACCCCAGAGAGATGTGTAAATGATGTTCTCTCACACTGAGTATTCCAGAACGCTGCAGAACTTTTCCTTTGCTCGGTAATAAAAGCTTCTTTGCATCCAGCAGAAATCCTGTGTAAGCAGAAGATCTACGACCTGTCATGCTGCGAGCAGTCAACAGCTTCTAGACCCTAATCCTTGATTCTCTCAGCAAATAATAAAAAGGAAGGACGTGGCCGTTTTTTTCCCTTTTCTTCCCGTCTGCGGCTTCTTATTTAAATGTTAATGTAATATTTGCAGGTCAGGTGACGCTCGCTCTCCTCTCTGGGATGGTGGCTGCTCTCGCCTCCTGGGTTTTTTGATAGTGTCAAGAGGAGAATGAGGGAGGGGGAGGGAGACACTTCAAAAAATGAAAGATTAGGCTTTGTGTACCGCGGACGTGTTTTCTAAATTGCTTTTCTTAAGGTAAAGAATAGCGGTTATTAAACTTGCTAATTGAGGACGGGCGTAGCGGCAACGCGGGATATCGCTTCCCAAAAGCACCTTGTAGAGTAATAATGGCCGTGCATCACAAGTGTCCGACGGCTAAAAACTGCACATTGATGGATGATGCCATAATGTTACCAACGTACAGTGCCCCTATAGTGTTACCAACATAAAGCGCCCCTATAGTGTTACCAACATACAGCGCCCCTATAATGTTACCAACATACAGCACCCCTATAGTGTTACCAACATACAGCGCCCCTATAATGTTACCAACATACAGCGCCCCTATAATGTTACCAACATACAGCGCCCCTATAATGTTACCAACATACAGCACCCCTATAGTGTTACCAACATACAGCGCCCCTATAATGTTACCAACATACAGCGCCCCTATAATGTTACCAACATACAGTGCCCCTATAATGTTACCAACATACAGCGCCCCTATAATGTTACCAACATACAGTGTCACTATAATGTTACCAACATACAGTCCCCCTATAATGTCACCAACATACAGTGCCCCTATAATGTTACCAACATACAGTGCCCCTATAATGTCACCAACATACAGTGCCCCTATAGTGTTACCAACATACAGTGCCCCTATAGTGTTACCAACATACAGCGCCCCTATAATGTCACCAACATACAGCACACCTATAATGTTACCAACATACAGTGTCACTATAATGTCACCAACATACAGTGCCCCTATAATGTCACCAACATACAGCACCCCTATAATGTCACCAACATACAGCACCCCTATAGTGTTACCAACATACAGCGCCCCTATAGTGTTACCAACATACAGCGCCCCTATAATGTTACCAACATACAGCGCCCCTATAATGTTACCAACATACAGTGCCCCTATAATGTTACCAACATACAGCGCCCCTATAATGTTACCAACATACAGTGTCACTATAATGTTACCAACATACAGTCCCCCTATAATGTCACCAACATACAGTGCCCCTATAATGTTACCAACATACAGTGCCCCTATAATGTCACCAACATACAGTGCCCCTATAGTGTTACCAACATACAGTGCCCCTATAGTGTTACCAACATACAGCGCCCCTATAATGTCACCAACATACAGCGCCCCTATAATGTTACCAACATACAGTCCCCCTATAATGTCACCAACATACAGTGCCCCTATAATGTCACCAACATACAGTGCCCCTATAGTGTTACCAACATACAGTCCCCCTATAATGTCACCAACATACAGCGCCCCTATAATGTCACCAACATACAGCGCCCCTATAATGTCACCAACATACAGCGCCCCTATAATGTCACCAACATACAGCGCCCCTATAATGTCACCAACATACAGCACCCCTATAGTGTTACCAACATACAGCGCCCCTATAATGTCACCAACATACAGCGCCCCTATAGTGTCACCAACATACAGGGCCCCTATAATGTCACCAACATACAGTGCCCCTATAATGTCACCAACATACAGCGCCCCTATAATGTCACCAACATACAGCGCCCCTATAGTGTCACCAACATACAGGGCCCCTATAATGTTACCAACATACAGTGCCCCTATAATGTCACCAACATACAGTGCCCCTATAATGTCACCAACATACAGCGCCCCTATAATGTCACCAACATACAGCACCCCTATAGTGTTACCAACATACAGCACCCCTATAATGTCACCAACATACAGCGCCTTTATCAGGGCCGTAGCTAGGGGGGGGGGAGCCATCACAGGGAGTAGAGAGAAGGATGACAGTGGATGAGGCAGCCTAGAAGCTCCTGCCCTCTGTCAGTGTGGGGAGGCAGGGGACGATTTTTACTTCATCAAATAAGCTATTTCCCATACTGTCCTGTCTCCTGGCTGCTGTTTAGCTATAATTTGCGCAAAATCACTGCGTTTTTACAGTGATTTTGTGCAAATCAGGGCTAAACAGCAGCCAGGAAACAGTACAGGAAAGAGATGGTGAAGGACCTTGACATGTGACTATGATGTCACCGCTGGTCCTGTATGTACACTGCACTATGGAGGAAGAAGAAGAAAGAAGATACAGGTGTGTGGGAAGGGGAGGACAATCAGTGGTGCACAGTCTGGGGAGGGGAGGGGGACAGGGGGGTACCAGGTGACACTTGTCTGGGATGGGGGGGCACACAAGAGAGTTGGGGTCCAATGTCTATTTAGGGGTCTGGCTGTACATTATTCCATACTTAACCCCTTAATAACTGCCCTATCCAAATATATATTACATTTATATAAACCTTACCTAGTATCTTCAGGGGTAGGGAAGCTTGGCTCTCCAGCTGTAGCAGAACTACAACTCCCATCATGCCTGGACAGCCAAAGTTTTAGCTTTTACTGTATATGTATGATGGGAGTTGTAGTTTTGCAACAGCTGGTGAGGCAAGGTTCCCTACGCCGATCTATAAAGCACCTGTACCTGTCATTTTTCTAAATTATTTCTATTTTGAATTTGGTGATGGATACCTTACTGGTGGTGATGGAAAACCTTACTGGAGGTGACGGAAAACCTTACTGGAGGTGACGGAAAACCTTACTGGAGGTGACGGAATACCTTACTGGAGGTGATGGAAAACCTTACTGGAGGTGATGGAAAACCTTACTGGAGGTGATGGAAAACCTTACTGGAGGTGACGGAATACCTTACTGGAGGTGATGGAAAACCTTACTGGAGGTGATGGAAAACCTTACTGGAGGTGATGGAAAACCTTATTGGAGGTGATGGAATACCTTACTGGAGGTGACGGAATACCTTACTGGAGGTGATGGAAAACCTTACTGGAGGTGATGGAAAACCTTACTGGAGGTGATGGAAAACCTTACTGGAGGTGACGGAATACCTTACTGGAGGTGATGGAAAACCTTACTGGAGGTGATGGAAAACCTTACTGGAGGTGATGGAATACCTTACTGGAGGTGACGGAAAACCTTACTGGAGGTAACGGAATACCTTACTGGAGGTGATGGAAAACCTTATTGGAGGTGACAGAAAACCTTACTGGAGGTGACGGAATACCTTACTGGAGGTGACGGAATACCTTACTGGAGGTGATGGAAAACCTTACTGGAGGTGATGGAAAACCTTACTGGAGGTGATGGAAAACCTTACTGGAGGTGATGGAATACCTTACTGGAGGTGATGGAATACCTTACTGGAGGTGACGGAAAAACCTTCCTGGAGGTGACGGAATACCTTACTGGAGGTGATAGAAAACCTTTCTGGAGGTGATGAAAAACCTTACTGGAGGTGACGGAATACCTTACTGGAGGTGACGGAATACTTTACTGGAGGTGACGGAATACCTTACTGGAGGTGACGGAATACTTTACTGGAGGTGATGGAAAACCTTACTGGAGGTGACGGAATACTTTACTGGAGGTGATGGAAAACCTTACCGGAGGTGTTACTGCTGTTGTCTCCGCGGCTGAGGGGAGGTGATCAAATCTCGGGAAATCCTAGGTTCTATAGAACATTCACGAACCTGCCACATTAGATTGGTGATGCCTTCCCGGTCCATGGGGAAGGAGGAGAGTGCCTGGGTACCGCCTGGAATTCCGGGATTCAGCCTTTGTAATAGCTGGGTACTCTCCTCCTTACCCATGGACCGGGAAGGCATCGGCAATCTAATGCGGCAGGTTTGTGAATGTTCGAGTTCAATCGAAACTAGGATTTCCCGAAGTTTGATCAACTGAACTGCTGAGCGTACCTGTGCATTAGGAGACGGCACCATAGAATCACATTACACTGGGTGTCACACTGGAAATAGATCAGGAAGCTTTGCCTCCTAATTCACAAGTACAGACAGCAGGGAGCGGAGACAACAGCGCCTCCTCAGGTACAGATAGCAGGGAGCGGAGACAACGGTGCCTCCTCAGGTACAGACAGCAGGGAGCAGACACAACAGCGCCTCCACAGGTACAGACAGCAGGGAGCGGAGACAACGTCCCCTCCTCAGGTACAGACAGCAGGGAGCGGACACAACAGCGCCTCCACAGGTACAGACAGCAGGGAGCGGAGACAACGTCCCCTCCTCAGGTACAGACAGCAGGGAGCGGAGTCAACGGCGCCTCCTCAGGTACAGACAGCAGGAGGCGGAGACAACGGCTCCTCCTCAGGTACAGACAGCATGAAGCGGAGACAACGGCGCCTCCTCAGGTACAGAAAGCATGAAGCGGAGACAACGGTGCCTCCTCAGGTACAGACAGCAGGGAGCGGACACAACAGAGCGTCCACAGGTACAGACAGCAGGGAGCAGAGACAACGTCCCCTCCTCAGGTACAGACAGCGGGAAGCGGAGACAATGGCTCTTCCTCAGGTACAGACAGCATGAAGCGGAGACAACGGCGCCTCCTCAGGTACAGACAGCAGGGAGCAGACACAATAGCGCCTCCACAGGTACAGACAGCAGGGAGCGGAGACAACATCGCCTCCTAATTCACAGGTACAGACAGCAGGGAGCGGAGACAACGGCGCCTCCTCAGGTACAGACAGCAGGGAGGGGAGACAATGCTGCCTCCTAATTCACAGGTACAGACAGCAGGAAGCGGAGACAACGGCGCCTCCTCAGGTACAGACAGCAGGGAGCGGAGACATCAGCGCCTCCGTTAAATGGGAACATTCCAGGTACACAGTAAATATGACATTATGTATCCCATATTGTGAACACCACACTAGTGCTGCCGGAAGAGATGACTGAATCGCTCATCTAAACTATCGCTCACCTAAACTTCATAAAAAAAAATATATATATACATGGGCCCCCTTGTGCTTACTGCGCATACAGGGGGGGGGGGTGGTTAGGGCGCGCCAAATTGAATCTTTGCCCCGGGTGCAGGAGAGCCTAGCTACACCTCTGGCCTTTATATCGTGTTCATTTAATAGTGCCTCTATGGGGTGTCCATATAATAGTGCCCAAGGTGCCCCTATAGTGTGCCTATATAATAGTGCCCACAGTGCCCCTATAGTGTGTTCATATAATAGTGCCCCCAGTGCCACTAAATCACCTAGTAAGTCCATAAAATAGTGCACACGGTGCTCCAATAGTGTGTCCATATAATAGTGCCCACAGTGCCCCTATGTTGTGTCTATATGATAGTGCCCACAGTGCCCCTATAGTGTGTCCATATAATAGTGCCCACACTGCCCCAACAGTGTGTTCATATGATAGTGTCCACAGTACCCCTATAGTGTGTCTGTGGTGTCCCACCATGGGTGTTACTAGTTTATACACCTCTTGCAAAAGCCTGTACTCTAAATTAAAGTGGTAATGAAGTGTCCATTTAATAGAGGCCACAGTACCCCTATAGTGTGTTCCTATAATAGTGCCCCTAAATCACCTAGTGTGTCCATATATTTGTACCCACAGCACCCTTATAATGTGTCCACATAATAATTCCCCCAAATACTGTGTCCATCCTAATCCTTTCATCAGTTAAGTGATTGAATATGGTTTTTCATGAAAGCCATAAATACTCATATAGACTCTCATAGACTTCCAAAGTGTTTACATTTCTTGAGAAAAAGTCATGACCTTGCGGTCCTCGCATTACTCAGTAAATTTAGTATAGACAAGCATTTTGCTACTTCATTCATTTGTGGGACAATTGACCTTTGTTCTCTTGATCGGCAGGGGTCCCAGTGGGGTCCCAGTGTTTTGCTCTAATCTTTGCTATGGTTGGATTCTGGTCACCATGAAGGTTGGTTGCTCTATAGGGGCATGTCTAGTCTAGGGTTCTGGAGCAGGAGCTTGGGCTCGCTGTGTCAATACTGGATTTGGCTAGTACTAAAGCATAGGGGAAGTCCATAGGATCTTACAATCTTCTTCCACATAACACATTCCTCATGGTGTATGAACTGAGTTTTGTATCCCCAGAGTAATTTTCACCAGTACCTTCATGACTTACAGATGGTATTTCTGAACACAGATCGGCTGATCCAGGCTCTGCTTTCCTAGCATGTAGTAGAGCTGGTGTGCATGTTGCCAGAGGTAGCAGCGAGACAAGGCAATGGACGTCGGCCACAAAGCTAGGCTGCTGCCATTAGGACACAGAGCAACAATATCCTCTCCAGGCTCGACCATTAACCGCGATTCTTAGCATATGCCCTACATGACATCGGCTGAGAAGACGATAGGTTTTTGCAGCTGGGAACTCAGCAAGTGCTGGGAATCTGGGCTTTGATCCTCATTAAAACAGCAAATGAACCATCATTATGCTTCATTTAGATCCTGCTGCTTCTGTAGACAGTACGGCCGGGAAGCGAGAACTCCAGGAGCGGAGATGAGGAATCCACCAATTATAAGGAAGAGTAGTGGGGGAGCAGAACACCTCAAACAGGCACAGGTGAGAGATACGATACATTGTAGTATCTGATCAGCACATTACATTGTAACATGTCAGTGCTTAGCAGCGTTACTTTGCAGAGGCGGAGACCTGGGTTGGAATCTGTCCAAGGGCAACATCTGCATGGGAGACCTGGGTTGGAATCTGACCAAGTCTAATGTGCTTGTGCAGGTTTATTAGGGCTGTTCTAGTGTTCTCCAACTTACAATACTTAGTAATAGGTTCCTATTTATGGTGGCACCATTCTCACGCCATCTAAAGCGCCACCACTCCCGTTACGTCGCTCCTTTACCAGCCTTTAATTTTTTTTTTATTTAGGCGCTTTAGGCTACAGTATGATTTTTCTCATTCAGATCGGAGTCTATTATGTCAGGATAATACGATTTCCGGCACGGTTTTTGTCATACGGAGCCTGAAAATATACATTTTATTCATTCCGGGAGAATCAAGCCTTGAATTATTACAAAAATCCATCTATTCTCCAACAGCAGCTTACAATAAGTAATCCTTATCTACTACAAGTTCATAAGGAAATAACGGGATTACCTCGACAAAATCGCCTCAATCACGCCAGCCGCCCAAGCTTTTTGTGATTAACGCCAATATTCTGTCTGGGTATTTTGTCCTTGTGTGTGTGGCGAGGGGCGGAAATCTCAAGGTCTCATATCATCGTTCAGCAAATCACAATAATGAGAATAACCTCCAGGTCATATTCATTATCGTAGCCCACTGTATCTCCTCAGTGTGCCGGCACTTGGTGGAGCCGATATAGGGCCTGAAATTATCCGATGAGAATATAAGAGGATCCGAATCCCAACAATATAACCTGCTGAGCTAACTACCGGCTACTATTGTATAAGAAATAAAGATGAGAAAAACTCTCAAAGTTTTTCCTAAATCAGGAGGACAATTCCTCTTTAGATTAAACACTGATATGCTGTATATTTCCTAAGCCAAGTGCACAGTGTACGAGTCATGCAGTAAAATAAGTTACATGGCAATGCATCACTGCTTCCTGCAAAGGTGCAGAGACTCCTGTCAAAATGAAAGGTGTCCCTGCTTCTCTACGTAGTCTCCTTAGTGACTGTCATTAGGGTGCTATGGATACAACATACTGAGCTGAAGGCATATGCTGTATTCCTCCTGCTCAGTAAATACTATCTGGGCCAAGTACAGGGCACTGAATGTGAAGAGTTAAGTGGCCATGTATACTATTACCCCTTACCTCCATGTGTTTAATGATCAGTAAACAGTGATGACTTCTGTAGAAGAGCAAGAGCATAGGCACATGTCACTGTTCCATAACTGTCCAAATTAAGATAAAAAGATATACTGTATATGTATGTATCAGAGGTAATGACATCATTCATAGGGCCGGGACTAGGGGATGAAATCCAGCCAAGGATGTGTCTTAAGAGGCATAGGTACTCATGGTGAGAACATTCCTCCATATGTATGCAAATCCCCTTTGTTCACATGGAATATTGTGTACCTACGTACCTCCATGGTCACAGAAATAGAAAAATTAAGAAAATAAAATAAATAAATGACTAAATAAGGAAGCCATTGTAGTCTGATCCTACAGTCCTTAGCACCTATTTTTGATAACCTATGATCAAAGAAAGAAAAAGTGGAAGAAGCAGCAAGTTACCACGGTATTCCTTAGGTCTGCATTATATCTATATGCAAACACTGTTATGGATGTATTTCCTTTTCTCCTCCTTTGATAATGAATACATAGTAGAAGAGAAGAAAGAGGTAAAATAGTAGGATCAGACTACATATGGTTTGTTTGTAGTCTGTTACTATGGTATCCCTTAGGTCTGCATTATAGCTATACACAAAAACTCCTTTGATAACCAATACATAGTAGAACAGAAGAAAAAGGTAAAATAGTAGGATCAGACTACATATGGTTTGTTTGTAGTCTGTAACCATGGAGATGCATAGATCTGAAGAGGAGCTAAGATTCAGAATGAAGACTTCTTGCAGAGTTGCTTTATTTGTTATCCTAGACTCTCTAAGTCGTAAAGGTTATATATACTGCTACACCGAGATCTACTGCATCCACTCAACTCCAAGTCATCACAATGCACAGAAGAAACAGTTCACAGATAAATTTGGCTCCACTACATCTGTAACCTTTATGGTAATAACTTTGTGTATCAACAAACATATATCCAACCACCCGGCGACACATTTGAATGCAATCTCTTTCGCTGTAAATTTCATGAGCCTGACAATGCTCAGATGTTGAATTTAACAAGCAGTAAGCTGAAGAGAGCCCTGACTGTGGGCTGCCGCTCGTAATATTTAATGTATTGTCTAAGGGGACTGATTTACCGGGAGCTGGTAAAGCTATGCAACATTCAGACTTACAAATCATGTCTCCTATTAAAGTCCGAACAGCCCCTCCCCCATTAAAGATAATGCAGCCTGTCAATCTGAGCGGCGGTAATGGTGGAATTTACAGCTGGTCTGCAGAGGACCATGCAAGCTGATGTGAAAGACACTGACAGTGACCGTCCCGTATTGATACAGAGCGCCAAATCTTCTACAAACACATATACCAGCCGGGTTGCCCGCATCCTCCACCAAATGTAGCATACAAACCTATAGGAAACCATCACACATTCACTTAATAGTAACAAATATTACGTAATAAGCTCCCGAATCCTCCATAGTGGTGGGCACAGAAGCCAAGACATAATTTAGAATGATCCCCTTTAAAGGGACAATGTTATTGAAACATGAAATATTGTTTAAATCAAGTTTTTATGCTAAAACCCCTTTTTGTCCATTTTATAGTCTATGGGGGAGATTTATCAAAAGGTGTAAAATTTAGACTGGTGCAAACTACCCGCAGCAACCAATCACAGCTCTGGTGAAAGGAAAGAGGAGCTGTGATTGGTTGCTGTGGCCAGTTTGCACCAGTCTAAAGTTTGATAAATCTCCCCCTATATCTTTGCAAAAAATGTTGCAGTTTTCATTCTCCCCTCTAGGGCTAAAAGTAAGCTAACACTTCGTGTTCTGTCTTGGATGATAAGGAGGAAGTTATAGGTAACAGTTGCAGCTCAGCCCCCCCCCCCTTTCTTAGATCACAGAGCATGCTTAGATAACTTTCCTATCAAAGACAATGAGATTCTGTCTATTGTGTCTATGTGTCCATTGTGCTAAAGCAGATCACTATGTGCTGTTAAAATCAGCTCAGATGAAAAGGCTGCAACCATAATAATGTACAAAGCAAACAAAATAATAATAAAAAAAACATTTCTAGAAAACAGAAACTAATAAGGAAAAAAGTGACAAACCAAAATGCAAAAAAAATGCTAAACTTAAAATGAAGATTTAAAGGGGTTGTTCACCCCAAACATTCTTTCAAATCAGCTGGTGCCAGAAAGTGATTTGTAATTTATATTTAAAAAATCTCCAGTCTTCCCGTACTTATCAGCTGCTGTATGTCCTGCAGGAAGGGGTGTATTTTCCCCATTCTGATACAGTGATCTCTGCTGCCATCTCTGTCCATGTCAGGAACTGTCCTGACATGGACAGAGATGGCAGCAGAGAGCACTGTGCAGACTAGAGAGAATACATCACTTCCTGCAGGACATACAGCAGCTTATAAGTACCGGAAAAGTGGAGATTTTTTAAAAATATTAATTACAAATCTCTGGCACCAACTGATTTGAAAGTTGTTGCTTTTTTTGTAAACTACCCCTTTAATCAAGGCATCTTTATGGAATATGGTACAAATGTCTCACAGATGCTGATCCCTCCCATCTCAGGGACCCATTCCTATTTCCTAAAGGGTGGCTATCCCCTGACCCGTCTCCCAGCTGATGTAGGTGCCATAACTAGAGAGGAGTGAACCGGTTCGGCCGGTATGGGATCTGGTTCGGATTTTTCCAAAGTCCGAGTCCGGTTGGATTCAGATTTTTGGAAGTCCGCAGCTGCCATTTTGGAAAACAGAAAGTGTTCCGGGAGGGAAAAGCGCTTTCCCATGATGCCCGGAACACATCCAATCAGCAGGGATGTTGCACTAGCCCACCCCTGTGTGACGTCGGTATTGCTTTAAGACCCCACGACGCAGTCTGCAGAGAGAAAGGAAGGGGACTGTTAGCAGTGCATAGAGCTTGTCAGTGACAAAACGCTGCTGCTGCTGTACTGAGAAGATATTGTACAAAAGCAAAGACAAAAAGATTACTAGGAAAGCGGAGAGGAGAAACATATAGTGATTGAGAGAGAAAAATAGAGAGGGCGAAAGATAGGTAGATAGATTAGGCATAGGAGAGCAAAGGGTGCACAGAACAAAAACGTGCTATACAGATATCCAAGTACTATACCCTTGCGAGAGTGTATATTACATAGTTAATTTCCTGAGGCACAAATATATACCTTGTGCATGTGTGTAGAATAAAACTCTAAAAAAAAAGTGCTCTACAGATATACAATAGACCATGTAATGATGAATTTCCTGCATAGACCGAACCAAACTTTTCAAAAAAAATCTGGAAGTCCGGTCGGAACGAACTTTTGAAAAGTTTGCTCATCTGTAGCCATATCCTGCCCCCTTTATTACACTGAGGGCCTATCTTCAGGAGACACTTCCAATGTAGATCAGTGGGATGGTGACCCCCTGGACCCCCAGGGACCAGAACCCATACACAGCCCTGCGGCTTCTACTGACTAGTGGCACAGGTTACTGCAGCTCAGTTCCTCCCACGCCGCCACTTCATGGTAGATGGAACAGCCCTCCCAGACCTTAACCAACAATGACATCATAACGTGGCAATGTCATGGGGGACGCCATAACTGATGATGGATACGAGCCATGGACGTCACATCATCTGTAATTATCCTAAGGCAAGAGTCCCTTTTTAAAAAGTTTCAAAAAGTTTGGAATTTAATTATGCCAATGTATTTGTGAACATTGCTAATGTTACACATTGTATTGCTTGTCAGACACATGGGATTGGCCTGCTGGCTCCATCCCAACCTCCAAGAAGGGCGAAGATACAGAGGGAAGTAAAATCAGGTGATTCAATAATTCTTCCGACTGTGTCAGGAAGGCAATAATCCTGGTCGGCTCTGTTGTCCGAGCTCCTCGGCTTCTATAGTAATTAAACTTTATTGTGGAGCTGAAAAACTGAAGGAACTATACGCACTAATGATATCAGCCTACTATTGTTTTATGGCGACTCAGAATTGCTGCCCTCTGCACAATGACTTAACCAACTATTCAGCTGATGTCCCCTCGCTGAGAGTTATTGGAGGAGGAATGAAAGGGACGGGGAGCAGCAGCAATGCTCATACAGGTGGAATCAGCACTTACTCCTCTTTTTAAACACTTTAGAGTTTGTCCTGTTTTTTTTTTTTTTTTTTCTTGTTTAACTATTTATTTTTTTCCCATTTTTTATAATTTATTTATACTTTTTTATGATAAATTTTTCTGCAGTTTTTTTTTAAAACATTCTTTATTTAAGGTGTAAGGTTTTATATTTTGTTATATATTTTCTGCAGTTTTACTGTCATAATAGTACAAGAGAATATAGGAAATGTATCTTATCAGAGAAAAATGCCTCTCTCTCTCTCTCTCTCTCTCTCTCTCTCTTGGGCTCCTTTCCTGCTCTCCCCTTCAGAAAGCCATCAGTCAGTCTGCAAAACAGCTCAGGCTCATCTTGAGAAAGGAGAGAGAACACTGAGGATCAGTTACAGCTGCCATAGGAGTCTCTAAAAAAGGAAAGGGAGAGGGAGAGGGGATGGCTGAAGAGAGATCACACACAGTTAGTCTGCAGAGGGACTTCAGACGTTTATAGTATTAGGTCTCACCCTAGTGCTGGATTCACAGCTTACGCTGATCAGTCCTGCTCTATAATGTCCTCTATGCTGCTGCTTCTTAAGGTGTGCTATAGAGCTATAGTGGAACATATTCCCATGTGTGTGTATGTGTGTGTGAGACACCATAGTAGCCAGTGTACACATGCTAGCTCAGGGACAACTGCAAATTAGAGGGGAGTCTGCAGAGGAGAAAAAAATCCATACGCAAGTTATATAAGGGCCGTAAATAATGCTGCTCCTCATGTACACACACAGCGAGTTTGCAGGGAGACTATATGAGCTTCTATTATGTATTGGGTCTCTGAAAAAGGAGAGGGAGAGGGGGAGGGAGAGGAAGAAATGGCGTGACTAGAGAGAGCTCATACACAGTCTGCAGAGGGACTACAGGATTTTATAGTATTAGGTTTTGCCCTAGTGCTGAATTTACAGCTTACATTGCTCAGTACTGCTCTATTATTTCCTCTATGCCACTGCTGCTTCTCAGGGTGTATTATAGAGATATAGGGAAGCAGGATCCTGAGTGTGTGTCTGTGTGTGTGTGTGTGTGTGTGTGTCTGTCTGTGTGTGTGACATCATAGCAGCCTATCTACACCCACTCACTCAGGGACAACTGCAAATTAGAGAGGAGCCTGAAGAGGGGGAAACCAGGGGGAAATTCTGTATGCAAGTTATACAAAGGCCATAAATAATGCTGCTACTCATGTACAAACACAGTTACCTGAAATGTCACATGTGCATTAATTAAATATTTTTAACTTTTTTTTTTTTTTTAAGTTAATTTCATCTACTTATATTTAGTGTAACTTGATCAATTTAGTGTAACTAATCAATATTAATCAATACTAATATTTAGTGTAACTAATCAATGGAGCGGGACGGATAATGCTGTGGGGCAGGATCGTGCTCCTTTGCTTCATTCGCCTGAGGATAAGTGGAGCCGAGAGGAAAGAACAGTGTGAATGGATCCTGTTACAATTCATATACAATCTTTATGGGGGCATTCACACGTTCTGTAATTATGGTTCGTGCCTGGACAATGTGCTAAGGACCGGAATACGGAACTCTTAAAATTTAAATCTTAGTGCTAGTGTACTGACATAGCCGCATAGCTGTATCAGTACATGAATTATAAGGCCGGGAGCTCCGAACTCTATTCTGTAACACATAATCTGTATTTACAGACCATGCATGGAACATGCGAATGCCCCATAAGGATTGGTCCCATGATCCACCTTTAGCACTCAATGTGCCGCCACACCCTAAAGAGGTCAAGTATAGAAGTCTACAGTCACTGCATTACAATACAACCGGTATCTTGTACGCAACCATTATACAATCATGTGTATAAATCCTAATATAAAGAAAATCAAGGTTTTCATTGATCTTCTGAAGAACATTTAACTTATTAATGTAAAAAATACAGAACGTGAAAAACTGCGACTAAAAGCACCAACTTATGTCTTGCAAGTGACAGCTGCAATGTATTGTTGTGTCTCGTCCCAGTCGATCATCAAAGGCCATCATCTGGCTTCTTTGATATGGCTTGAACTTGGTGACCTCATAGACTGGGGACTAATTCATCGACTAGAGACTGTTTCACGGACTACAGACTGACTTAGCACAAGCTTCTCTCTCGCTAGGTGAAGGGTCTACTTTGAAGTCATATCTCTGGTAAATATGCTGAGATGCTCTCAGCTACAAGTGCACCGAGAAGATGTTCCTCCCAACATGAAGACTTCCGCTCTCCGGCACTGGAGGACTCGGTTGGGCTGTTCAGACTCAGCTCTTTTTTATATGAGAGAAGTTGAAAGTTTGTTTAAGGATTCAACAGATGTTTAATTGCTTCAATAAAAAAGTTGAGCCCCAAAGCACAGCGCATAAATATCACAGAATATACAATGCCGTTGTTGTTGGGGCTCTTAGAGGCTGGTTGGAGACTCATCCGTCTGAGGAACAAATGTTACAGAGTTCTGGAGATGATTCCAGTGTATCGTTGAGAGTCTTTTCAGAATGTAAAGTATCAACTTAGTGTTTTATCAAAACAAGGGTCCAGGTGGGGAGGCTGGGGCCAGAATTCTGGGGAAGCATCCAGGTTGACCTTGGTTCACACCTGTGGCTCTTTACGTGACAGTCGCAGTACCTAGTAGATCATCGTTCAATGGTCTTTCCAGCCTTAAAGAAATAGCAAAGACCCCTTTAGCTGTGGTCAGTCTCAATACATGGACCCTCTTAGCTGTAGTCAGCCTCTAAACACAGATCTAATTAGCTTTGGTCAGCTTCCATACACAAACCCTCTTAGCTGTGGTCAGCTTCCTTACATAGACCATCTTAGCTGTAGTCAGCCTCTATATGCGGATCCTCTTAGCTGCGGTCAGCTTCCATACAAGAACCTTCTTAGCTGTGATCAATTCCTATAAACAGACCCCATTAGTTTTGATCAGACTCTATACACTGACACCTGATACTCTATACACCTTTTAGGTACATAGACCCTCTTAGCTGTGGTGAGCCTCTATACACAGACCCTCTTTGCTGTGGTCAGACTCTATACATGGACCCTCTTAGTTGTGGTAAGCCTCCATACACAAACCCCCTTAGTGGGGATCAACTTCTATAAACAGACTCTTTTAACTGTGGTCAACCTCTATGCACTGACCCTTACTGTAGGTCAACCTCCTTACATAGACTCTCTTAGCTGTGGTGAGCCTCTATACACAAACCCTCTTAGCTGTAATGACATTCTATACACTGACCCCTTTAGCTCTGGTCAGCTTCCATATACTAAACCTCCTACATAGGGTCAGAGCCGCTACCAAGTCAATGTTTGCACTAGGAAACGTGGAGCCTATACCCCTTGTAGGACTTGCAATTACACTTGATTACTTTAGGGGCCAATGAAAAGTTCCTGTAAAGTTCAATATTCTTATAAGGAACTATAATAACCTGGAGGGTCGCAGTGGAAAGACCCCAATATACTTTCCGTCTATATAGTGAGGGGGGGGGGGGGGGGGTTGGACACAACCTTTTTAACTGGACAATTCCTGACAATGTTCTGCTGTACGGATATAATGGCCGTCAGAGGAGATCGATGATCGTGAGACCAGGACCCATTAATTTGGTATTTTACAGATTCATCAGATCTTAAAAGAAATATGTCTGGTCCATGAAGCCTGTTAGAACATATCAGAGGGGGGGGGGGAACCCTTCAGTATTCCCTATTAGTCACAGCAGAGCCACTTCAAGGGATATTCTTCCATCGTGATTTACAGATTTATTTTTAGATCTTCCAAGTAAACAAGTGTTATCCATGTAAATTACTATGAAACATGGAAGAAATATGGGGTGGGGGTGTTGAGGCGGACCCTTTCAATACTCCCATTAGTCAGTGCATGGTCAATGCAATGGGGAACTGGTTCTTCCTCCGGAAAGTATGAGGACTTGGAGATTCCTATAATGGCAATATTGTTTCCTAATGGCAGAACCCCAAGATACTACCCCCCAGGATCTCCTGCAACTGGAGACCCCCTTCCAGTCATCTGTGGATCGGATTTGATGGCCCATTTGGGAACGTCAATGATGTTTTTGCAAACGTTCCACTTTCCGCAAAAATGAAACCTGTTTTATATTAAAAAAGGAAGAAAACACAACGAGAGGGAATGATAATTTCTTGCCGCACATCTGAACCGCTCCAGGACAACAATTAAATTCAAATAAGGCTTTTTGTATGTTGATGAGATTTCTCCTTTAATTCATTAGTCATCATGAGTTTCTTCTAGGTTGCCAGCTTCCTCGTAGTCAGATCAATTAGGCTGCGGAGGAGAAGACGAGGAGATCGGGCTTTCATTGGGCCCCAGTGGCGGCCGCGCACACCGCTTTGTGGATCTCAGTCTCTGTCACATTGCATGCTCTGTCTGTCGGTTTTCCCCTCATCGTCGTTTGGTATCACTCAATATTTTAGCTTACCGGGGGCCGCATCGGCACAGTAAACATGTCCGGGAGACGTGGAGGAGCCAAGACCCCCTCCTTCCCATTATAAATACAAATTATTGAACAATTAGCAGCCGTGCTTAGTAAATGAATGATGAACTGCCTAGTCGGAGCCATGGAGAGATATTGTACTGTGCGTCCAGGGGACTGCTCGCAGGGGGCATCTCATCATCATACATGTAATGTAGTGTGGACCCTGTGTATATGGAACCAAACTAAAACCATTTATCCTTAAGGACCAATGGAAAAATAAATAAAGAATGAGATGTTAGGATGGAATGAACCTCTGTATGTGTGATGATATATGCATGGTTATATGATGGAACATGTGTGATGTAATGATGGGATACAATATACATGATGTAATAATAATCTCTGTCTGATGACAGCATGTTATATCTCTGATGTAACAATGATTCATGTAATTGATTTTAATACTACAGCAAGAGCGAGGTGTTTTTTGTTTATGTGCTTGTTTTTTGGGGGGCACAAGGGAGGGCCTATACACTACACAGGGGCACAGAGTAGGGCCTATATACTACATGGGGGCACAGAGGAGGGCCTATACACTACACAGGGGCACAGAGGAGGGCCAATATACTACACAGGGGCACAGAGGAGGGCCTATATACTACACAGGGGCACAGAGGAGGGCCTATACACTACACAGGGGCACAGAGGAGGGCCTATATACTACACAGGGACACAGAGGAGGACCTATATACTACACAGGGACACAGAGGAGGGCCTATACACTACACAGGGGCACAGAGGAGGGCCTATATACTACATGGGGGCACAGAGGAGGGCCTCTATACTACATGGGACACAGAGGAGGGCCTATATACTACATGGGACACAGAGGAGGGCCTATATACTACACAGGGGCACAGAGGAGGGCCTATACACTACACAGGGGCACAGAGGAGGGCCTATACACTACACAGGGGCACAGAGGAGGGCCTATATACTACACAGGGGCACAGAGGAGGGCCTATATACTACACAGGGACACAGAGGAGGACCTATATACTACACAGGGACACAGAGGAGGGCCTATACACTACACAGGGGCACAGAGGAGGGCCTATATACTACACAGGGGCACAGAGGAGGGCCTCTATACTACATGGGACACAGAGGAGGGCCTATATACTACATGGGACACAGAGGAGGGCCTATATACTACACATGGACACAGAGGATGGCCTACATACTACATGGGGGCACAGAGGAGGGCCTATATACTACACAGGGACACAGAGGAGGACCTATATACTACACAGGGACACAGAGGAGGGCCTATATACAGGGCTGTATTAACAGCTGTTGCTGCCCTAGGCACTAAACCTGAAGACGCCCCATCTACACGCACCTATTGGTGATACCAGACCTGACCAATACTACCATACCCCCCACCCCCTGAAAAAGACACCAGATTTACTGGCAAGTCTGAACGGGAGGAGGGAAACTAAAAAAATAGAAACAAAAAAAAATAGTTTTTTTCTGTCCCCCTGCTCCCTGGTGCTGCCCCCCTGCAAGGTGCTGCCCTAGGCACCGGACCACGGGTGCCTAGTGGTAAATACGGCCCTGCCTATATACTACATGGGACAAAGAGGAGGGCCTATATACTACACAGAGGCACAGAGAAGGGGCCTACATACTACATGGGACACAGAGGAGGGCCTATATACTACACAGGGGAACAGAAGCAGGCCTATATACTACACAGGGACACAGAGGAGGGCCTATATGCAACACAAGGACACAGAGGAGGGCCTATATACTACACAGGGACACAGAGGAGGGCCTATATACTACATGGGACACAGAGGAGGGCCTATGTACTACACATGGACACAGAGGAGGGCCTATATACTACACAGGGACACAGAGGAGGGCCTATATACTACATGGGACACAGAGGAGGGCCTATATACTACACAGAGGCACAGAGGAGGGCCTATATACTACATGGGACACAAAGGAGGGACTATATACTACACAGAGGCACAGAGGAGGGCCTATATACACTACATGGGAAACAGAGGAGGGCCTATATACTACATGGGACACAGAGGAGGACCTATATACTACACAGGGGCACAGATGAGGGCCTATATACTCCACAGGGGCACAGAGGAGGGCCTATATACTACATGGGACACAGAGGAGGGCCTATGTACTACACATGGACACAGAGGAGGGCCTATATACTACACAGGGACACAGAGGAGGGCCTATATACTACATGGGACACAGAGGAGGGCCTATATACTACACAGAGGCACAGAGGAGGGCCTATATACTACATGGGACACAAAGGAGGGACTATATACTACACAGAGGCACAGAGGAGGGCCTATATACACTACATGGGAAACAGAGGAGGGCCTATATACTACATGGGACACAGAGGAGGACCTATATACTACACAGGGGCACAGATGAGGGCCTATATACTCCACAGGGGCACAGAGGAGGGCCTATATACTACACAGGGGAACAGATGAGGGCCTATATACTACACAGGGGCACAGAGGAGGGCCTATATATATATATATATATTTTTTTTTTTTTTTTACATAGGGTCACTGAGTAGGGCCTTTAAACTACACGGAAGCACAAAGGTAATCTATATACTTTATGGGGACACAGAGGGGACCTAAATACCATATGGAGGTACAGAGGGGACCTACATACTACATGGGGGACAGAGAGGACCTTAATACTATGTGGGGACACAGAGGGGACCTATATACTATATGGGGGTGCAGAGAGGTGCAATATACTATATGTGTAAAAACACACAGGGCGGATCTGCAGAGGATTTCTCATTGCAAATCTATTGCCTGTATTTTGTATGGAAAGACATACTCGCAGCGGGATGGACCTCCCACTGCATGTATGTAAGGAGACGCCCCATTCACCCCCCGCGGCTGGAGCATACTGTACCTGCTCCACACTCCGACTTCCTTTGGGGGCTCCCGGTGTCTGGACGTCCCGCTCATCAGTGCACTGCCCTGCCGCAGCCCTTCACTATCAATGACCACCAACATTAATATCACATACAGTGCAACTTTCTGCTGAGGACAAGGCCCAACATTTCTCCAGTAAAATCAGACTGTGTTATGGCTTATGGGTTGTGCAGTGAGGATTTCATTAAATTGGATTTTACCTTTTCATTACAAACAGTGAAATCTGAGGTCATGTCTGATCTCCATGGAGGAATGACTCTATGACCCGGAGGGAGGTCCCCGCGTCACCTATAACCTCCGGCAGAGGGAAGCTTAGGCTTGTGTCAACATTTTTTGCTTGTTCCGATACTAAATTTTATCAATATTTTCTATATTTTTTTGTTGTTATGGACTTTAATTTTGCATTGCTTCCTATTAGTCACAATACAGGGGTCCGTAGCATGGAGAGACTCCAAGAGGAACTCACAGCCCTGAGGACATTTATCTGTTCCCAGGATGTAACCAAATTGATGCCAACCCTGGCAGTAACATCACTGAGGCTGGCAATGGCTGGTACAAGGGGAAGCCTAGCGGCGTGTGATCAGGTGTACTGCAGCGCCACCACAGAAGGAATGAAGCATTACACACTCTTTATATGTGATCTGTAGCAGTACATTGTTACAACTGTCAGTGACTGACTGCTTATTCCTGACCTGCTAAAACCACCTCCAATTCTCAGCCGTATATACGGAGGTCTGTGTAGCAGCACTGACAGGAGCAGAGGAGAGAAGAACTGGGTGTTAACCTCTTCCTCTCAATTTTCTATGTGTCTATGCTGCTCACCAACAAGGGTTAAAAATTAATAACTCTAGATAGATACTAGATAAATAGATATATGATAGATAGATAGATAGATAGATAGATAGATAGATAGATAGATAGGAGATAGATAGATAGATAGATAGATAGATAGATAGATAGGAGATAGATAGATAGATAGATAGATAGATAGATAGATAGATAGATAGATAGATAGGAGATAGATAGATAGGAGATAGATAGATAGGAGATAGATAGATAGATAGATAGATAGATAGATAGATAGATAGGAGATAGATAGATAGATAGATAGATAGATAGATAGATAGATATATAGGAGATAGATAGATAGGATATAGATAGATAGATAGATAGATAGATAGATAGATAGATAGATAGATAGAAGATAGGAGATAGATAGATAGATAGATAGATAGATAGATAGATAGATAGATAGATAGATAGATAGGAGATAGATAGGAGATAGATAGGAGATAGATAGGAGATAGATAGATAGATAGATAGATAGATAGATAGATAGATAGATAGGAGATAGATAGATAGATAGATAGATAGATAGATAGATAGATAGATAGATAGGATATAGATAGATAGATAGATAGATAGGAGATAGATAGATAGATAGGAGATAGATAGATAGATAGATAGATAGATAGATAGATAGATAGATAGATAGATAGGAGATAGATAGGAGATAGATAGATAGGAGATAGATAGATAGGAGATAGATGGATAGATAGATAGATAGATAGATAGATAGATAGATAGATAGATAGATAGGATATAGATAGATAGATAGATAGATAGATAGATAGATAGATAGGACATAGATAGATAGATAGATAGATAGGAGATAGATGGATAGATAGATAGATAATAGATAGATAGATGGATAGATAGATAGATAGATAGATAGATAGATAGATAGATAGATAAATAGACATCAGCCATAGCTCAGGATACATCATACAATATATTCCCGGCATGTACACACAATATACAGTCATGCAGATCAGTGCAGTTTGTATCTTACTGTGACGCTGATACAGAACATGAAGGGACATATTACCTGCAAAGAGAGAGAGAGAGAGAGGGATATAAGTGACAGGCACTGCAATAGTTTCTTAGTAAAAGTATCTGAGTATATAAGCAGTATTCATAGCCCCCCCCCCCCCCCCCCCCCCCACATGACAGTATTGAGCCATGGTCATACAATGATGTCATCACTTCACTCATAGTGATGTCATCAACCTAACTATAAGTAGTGAAAACAGGTGTATGAGGGAGATCAGGGAGCAGATCATGGACGGTCCTCTATATACAGAGATTACATGGAGTTATATTATCAGCAGCTCCTGCACAGTCACAGCTTATCCGCATCCCCCGCAGCTTGTATCTCAGGCGTGGGGATGAGAGGGTTAATAATATATGGTTCTGCCCGCATAAGATGCAAATCAGAGAAGCTTTCCTCTCAGCCATTCCTCGAATCCTCCGGATTATGTCTTCTGGAGATAAATATTTCATGGAGGCCCAAGGGGCTCTGAGGAAACCAAGATCTGAAGGTCTAAGAATGAGGAGGAGGAGGAGGACAACTTGTTGCTTCCAACTTAACAATGTGCTGGGAGGCTTCAGATGTTATTTATGAGAAGAGCTGAATTATAGGAAGGGCAAAAGGGGCAAATGCCGCAAGGCCTCCACTGTAAAGGGGCCTCCATCTCCCTGTTCATGAATATTAGATGTCCATGATGTAATACCACATCTCTCCTATAGGGGCCGCTGGCTGCAGCTCGCCCAGCTGATCAATGATCAGTAAAGCTTGAAGCTTATTGCATATATATATATATATATATATATGTATATATATATATAATCTCACTAAACCATGTTGATGATCTGCTTGCTGTTAATGAATGGAAACATTTTCCACCAGTCCTATTTGGTAATGTATGAAAGTAGACAATGCTCTGTAAGCCAAACCCAAAAGAAAAGAAGGGGGGAGAAAAAAAACACCCCACTAACGAAAAATGCAGGACCAGAAATTACGAAAATATATTGCATATAGTGCAACGACCACCATACCACTCACCCAACGCCCGTTTCGCGTACTTGCTTTATCGAGGGTGATAAAGCAAGTACGCGAAATGCGCGTTGGGTGAGTGGTATGGTGGTCGCTGCACTAAGGACATATGGGTAGTATTTACACGTTATTGTGGATCTGTACGCACTTTATATGGCACTATGCATAAATTTGGTTAACTACATGCCCAATGCCCAGTGCTTCGTTTGTGTAAATTAATTTATTACATTTGTACTGTGATCATTCATTGCATTGTTTAATTTACTACCACCTATTTATTGGGGATCTGTCTTTGGGTTAGCTCCTATACTGTTTTTAAGTATTTTTTTGTAAATGTATTTTCTATATTATGTGAATAAAGGAAAACAATATATTTTCTTATGGTCCTGCATTTTTCGTTAGTGGGGTGGTTTTTTCCTCCCCCTTCTTTTCTTTTGGGTTTGATATATAAGGTGTGCACAGGGACCCCAATATTTTTGGATGATGCTTTTTGGATCATTTAGGTAATGCTCTGTGAGCTCAACACAGCAACAAGGCAAAGTGCTGTCCTGTGCCAGACTCTGAGTGGATATCGCCGACCACAGCTGCTACATTATATCATTTATTATAACATATTGCTCACTGACACACACACACACACACACATTACATACTGACACACACACACACACACACACACATTACATACTGACACACACACACATAACTGACTCACACACACACGGCGAACAATCTAGAATACAGACTTCAGGGTCAGGACCTCCTTCTAGCAACTCCATTCTAGTCTCAACCACACACACACACACACACACACACACACACACACACACACACACATACACACACACACACACACACACACACACTGTAGTACTGAAGACCTGTGGGTCATGTGATCAGGTTCTTCATCCCTCTCTCTTTGCAGGATGCTTACAGCTCCTGCATAGGGTGAGCTGCTTAATATTAGAACACCGGGCCCCTCTCCCTCTATGGGCCCCTGGAGGTGCTGGGGCCCCGGCCCTTGCCCAGGTAAGCCCTGTGCTAACACCGTTACTGACCGTAAGAGCATAGTGCTTAAAGCAATGTGACCCTGCCTCATCCTGAACAATCCCTCTGTCATTTGTCTCTGTCTCTGTCATTTCAAAAAACTTTTGAAACATAGAGACATGCCAAAAGTTTTGATTGTGTGAGTGTCCACACCTGTACTTATTGGGAAAGCGAGGAGGGAGAGGACGGCACTAAGCTCCGTCCTCTCCTGGCTCCGAGTCACGTGATGAGTCAGACTCCTAATTTAAGTCTATGGTGCTTGACTTTTTGACTGACTGAGCGGGGAGCGCACCACACTTGTTCTCACGATCGGTACAGGTGTGAACACTCAAACCCGGACGGATGAAACCTATTGACGTCTGGGTGCCCACACACACATTTTTTGTATTTTTTGGGCCTTTTTTTTTTCCGTTCATTCGCCTTTTTTACTTTCTGTGTGAATGATCTTGTGGGTGGTTTTCGTGTGCTGAAGTAAATTTTTTTCCTCTGCCATCACATGACCTAGCTGCTGGACCACAAAAGGTGACAAAAACGCCAGAAAAAAAAAGCCGCCATACTCACACCAATAACGTTTTTGAGACAACCAGAACAATCCCATTAAAGTCTAAGGGAGAAAAAAAAACTTTACAGTTTGAAAAAAAATAAATAAAAAATTGCAACAACGGCCATGATTTCTATGGAACTTACGTTCCAGCGTATATACATAGTATACACGCCGGGATCGCAAGCAGCGCAGCAAAAAACTGACATGTCAGGGACACTTTAAGATTCAGGATGTGACCTTTGTGCAGAAGCCGGACAGGCGAGATGCTGCCGCTATGAAGTAGGAGACTGAGCAGACCGCTTTTCTCTGCGGTTTTCTAATACTCGTTAGGACGTCGTCTTGCAGAACTCTGAATAGACCCTACGGCCGCACGTTTTTTTCAGAAAAGCTTCTTGTAAAACCACAAGGACATTAACAATCAATAAAGAAAACCGCACAGAAAAGCATGTCCGCTCAGTATTCAACCGCAACGTGTCGGCCCGGCTTGTGCACGGCCATCCCTGTACCCCGGAGCTCTGTGTTCTATCTCAGAGTCTGAACTTTCTGTACTTAGCGGCTGCCTGTAATAAATGTGCTGGGGTTTCGGGCACATCGCCTGTAACGTTCCTTCAGTTTTCATAAATGACCCAATTAGTTACTTGTCCTCGGCGCTGAGCTGGCGGTGTACAACGCTCGGCACATTTCACTCAATATCCTGGGGGCTTCATCTATGTTCTGGAGTGCTGCCCACCGATATTACAGCTCTACACATACAAATGATCCCGTCCCAAGCAGGAAGGTACCAGGAAAAACGGCCACAAGTACCTGCTACAATCTGCAGGGGGGTGGACGACGCCACCTCATACTACGGGACCCCCTAACAGACCCTGGGGAGGGGGATGCAAACAATTTGGAGGAAATCCATATAGATTTATTCTATAGTGAGATTAGATTTGTAATTTATTTTTGTTTCAAAATCTCCACTCTTCCAGTACTTATGAGCTGCTGTATGTCCTGCAGGAAGTGATGTATTCTTTCCAGTCTGAGACAGTGCTCTCTGCTGCCACCTCTGTCCATGTCAGGAACTGTCCAGAGCAGCAGCAAATCCCCATAGAAAACCTCTCCTGCTCTGGACGGTTCCTGACATGGACAGAGGTGGCAGCAGAGAGCACTGTGTCACACAGGAGAGGGTAAATCACTTCCTGCAGGATATACAGCAGCTCATAAGTACTGGAAGACTGGAGATTTTTTTTTTTTATAAAAGTCAGTAACAAATCTGTATAACTTTCTGATTTGAAAGTTTTCAGTAAAAATGAAGAAATAAAAAGGATTTTCGCTTCTAGTAAATCATGTTCTCAAAATTTTCTCTTCTTGCTGTCAGTGAACGGACATATCTTTGCTTACATGCAGAAGCTGAAGATTCAGCCAGCGCTGTTAACCCTTTCAGTGTTGCATCAATACCCACAGGGAGTAAGTCCTCTTTGTAATGGCTTGCCTCATATGGAGCAGAAGGTATGGAGTAATTTATCTAATCAACAATGATCAAATGTTGAAGCATAGGTGTCTGAGAACAGCAAAGCCTCATACAACACAATACTGTGATACATCTTGGCATGCTGAAATGGGGCTATAATCGGTATCTCGAGAAAGGAAAAGCAGATTTTCTGTAAAATACACAGCTGTGTCCACCTTTACCTTTTCTTTAGCTAAGGAAAATTTAATACAATATTGTAACATGCTAACAAAATCCTTAAAAAATCAAATCTACTGGTGCCAGGGATTTGTAATGTACCTACAAAATCTCCAGTCTTCCAGTTCTTATCGGCTTCTGTATGTCCTGCAGGAAGTGGTGTATTCTCATCAGTCTGACACAGTGCTCTCTGCTGCCACCACTGTCCATGTCAGGAACTCTCCAGAGCAGCAGCAAATCCCCACAGAAAACCTCTCCTGTTCTGGACAGTTCCTGACATGGACAGAGGTGGCAGCAGAGAGCGCTGTGTCAGACTGGAGAGAATACACTACTCTCTGCAGGACATACAGCAGCTGATAAGTGCTGGAAGACTTGATATTTTTTAATAGAGGAATAATACAGATCTCTGGCACTTTCTGGCACCACTTGACTGAAAAGATTTTTTGGGGGGTGAACTACCCCTTTAACAGGGTGTTGGGTGGCCACATATGGACACATTCAGCATAAATAGCTCCCGACAGGGCGTCATTGTTTATTAGCTAATCTAGACATCACATGACTCTCATTCTGAGATATATTAAACCACAAGGAAAGGTAAGGATGGATGGATCTGTCTTCTGGTGGTATTGCTAGTAATGGAGTGAGTGCTATCCCTGACCCACATGGGCTTCCTTTCTTATATTGTACAGTGACAGTATATTATATACACATATTATAAAGCATGAGATCCATAGGTGGCAGTCATCCTCTGTATAAGAACAGTCAGCAGTTCTCTCCATAGTCCCGGCGGTGGTGTCTGCAGATAGCAGGTACAGTAATCTCCACTCAATGGTCTCACAAGCCATTTCCAAATCCTGACAAGCAGATGTCTTCGCCCTTATCTCGGTTATTGGAACATGAGCTTGCAGACCTTCTGGCCGTGGTCCAGGTGCTCGGACGGCTGAACTAATGGAAGCGCTGACTGACATAAGTTCCCCTAGTTAATTCCCTTCTCTTCTGTGCTCTAGGCAGCGAGATGTCCGGATGTGCCAAAACACCTGTGGCTTTTCTCATTTTTACGAGGGGCAGCTGGACCAGGGCAATGGGGAGAGGATTGGACGGGCTTCAAGTGTCTTGGATAGAGAACAGCATTCAGGTGACAGGACTGAGGATGAGGCATTACAGCAAGAGAAAACCGCAGAGATGACTGATCCATCCAGGGCTGCAGCCTCCATCCGGGGACTATTCCTAAAGAACCTGTGATCAGGGTGCTGCACCCAGCTCTGCTATACTGCCAGACAGTGCACAGATATATACCGCATAGTAATGACAATCTGAGGGGGGGAACATGTAACTATGAGAAATCCCTGATGCACAGACAGACCTATAGATGTAGGAGGTAAATGTATGGTTATTGCATCATGTAATGTACAGCGGCTGCTCTAATGCAATGGAAGGTAAGCAAAAGGGTAGCGTAGGTGCGCTGTAGTAATGGTGTATTGTGCCATACCGATCTATGTGCAGCTGATACAGCTATCTATGTCAGTGGGAATACAACCTTAGGCTATGTTCACACTGTATCAGACACGGCCGGTCTGTGCCCGGATCATCGTGGCCGGTACTTAACGTACTGGCCGGATGATCATCAGCGTGCGCCTGCATCAGAGCTTCCCATAGCACACAGTGAAGCAAGCGGCCGGAGCCGCTCGCTTCACTTTGTGAACTGACAGGTCTTTCTGCGGCCGGAACTCACTGAATTCCGGCCACAGAAAACTGACACGTCAGTTATTTGCGGCGGCGCATGGGATCCCGGCCGGAGCGTGTACGATGTGTATACGCTCCGGCTGGGATCCCATTGAAAGTAAGGCATTATTCCACTGCGGTAAAAGTACGAACGTTGTTGCCATCAGCAACAACGGCCGTACTTTTATGTAGTGTGAACATGGCCTTACAGTGATATATATATAAATATAAACATTATGATCCTGTATGGATCCTGAGTTACATCCTGTATTATACTCTAGAGCTGCACTCACTATTCTGCAATTGTTACAACTGACATAGGCATTAATTGCTTATTTAGTGCCTGCGCAGAGTTTGATCTGGAGACTTACTAACTAAGCCATATACTCTTTACAGGATAGGCTATAAATATATTATTTTGAGGGTCTAAAAACTAGCACCCCCCAACAATGAGCTGGTTCACAGAGACACGGTACTTGCATACAAAATGTACAGAGCTGGAGGCAGAAACCACCTGGGTCACTGCAGCTCACTATTAAAATCAATGGCAACAGGGCTGAAGTAATTCGCGATAATGTGTAATTCACATCACAACCACTAGGTGGCCACATACAGATGCATATAGCAAAAAAATATCTCCCAACAAAGTCATCTCTGACTAAACATTTTGGGATATGTTGAGCCAAGATTAAGCATAAGAAAGGACAGATCTATATACTGAATATAGAGGATACAGTAGTAAATACCAGCGTAACCTCATGCTCCTTGGTCTGCAGATCTGCACTTATCATATTGGTGCTTCAGTGCCCCAACCATGTAGACCTGAGGGTGAATGCTACCTCTGCACCTGCCATAGCTACAAATACACCTTCCTGCCCCGGTCCTGACCCCATCTTTATACTGTATACAGTCAAGTTCCCCCACCCTTGGGTTTAGCAGCACATCTTGAGCTAGCAGTCTCTCTTTGAAGAAATCTGTGTCTGTAGCTCCAGACATGGGCCAGGCCCTGGGCCAGGCCCAGGTGTGTACTGCAGCAGGAACTCTCTTTGTGTTTTATTCTCTCCACCAACCACTAGACAAGAAAAATCCCATCAGGAATTAAATACTATATATAGGGGTGACCAGGTCTAACCTCCTATTGGTGGGGCAGTGCAGAGAAAAGAGAGGGAAGAATTGTAGTTGGTGTGTTGTATGTGAGGTACCTGCACCTGTCATTGGTCAAACGGTGAACAGTGAAACACAGGAACTAACCCTTAGGGCCCTATTCCACGTGACGATTATTGTTCGCATAATCGTTAGTGATAAACGATCCAAACGATCGATATTGCGAAAGACCTGAAATCGTTCACCCATTTACATGGAACAATAATCGTTACTTATGATCGTTCTTGCGGTCGTCTTGTCGTGGCCATTGCGTTCGTCACTACTGCGAACAACCAAACGACATCTTATTCAATGCGAACGATTTGCGAACGAGCAATGATAAAAATAGGTCAATTAAACGATCAACGATTTCTCGTTCGGTCATTAATCGTTAATTGCTATTCAAACGAACGATTATCGTTTAGATTCGAACGATTTAACGATAATCTGAACGATAATCGTCTCGTGGAATAGGGCCCTTAGCCTTCAGTTTACAACAGACAGGGGAGAGTGAGACACCAAGTGGTGATGGTGTGGAAATGCACCCATCATCCCAGAGTGTGACACCTGACAGAGCTGCCATAAGACTTAGTGCACAGCCGCACCTGGACACTACAGTTTCCATTATAGTGAGTCTGCACGGCATATTATCCACCATATGTGTCATCTGCTCTCCTAACCTGTGCGGCTAATCTCTTCTGAGCTGAGTGGCATGGAGGAAGCCTGTACATCCGTGTTGTGGGTGTCCTCCAGCTGAGTAACAAGTGTATCACAGCAGATTACCGGATATCGCCGAGCCGTTGTGATTGATCATGTTTGGCAAGATGACATTTGTGCGGAGTGACACCGTCTCACATCTCTCCGGCGAGCCAAGTCTTGGGAGCTGATCGGATTAGTGTGTTTGCACCCACCGCAGACAGGTACCTCTAAGCCTCTCAATCCCGGCTGTGACCAGGATTGGCAGCTAAATTATTTCTTAATAACCTCAGACCTTGCAGAAGTGAATTAATATATTCTGTCTCATTCTTGGGCCTGACGGAATCGAAACGCGTTATATAAAACATCAAAATCAGGTGTCTATCAAGCATGGGGGCACGTGGGGAGGTGGTGACAGTGATGGGGAGATGCTGTATATCACCGGTGGGTGGGTGGGTGTCCTCTTTATATAGATGTAGCTGAGCTGATGTTGTTGTTTAACTCTTTAGGGTAGAAATTGTTTCAGAAAACGGAAATTCTCTCAGTTCTCCGACCTTGATCTCCCATGTTCCTGCACAATGTCTGCAGTGCAACTCCTGGGGCATTATTCACTGCCGTTAGGGGGTCCAGCTGCCATGAATGGGGGAGGGGGGGGGGGACTTGGTGTGTGCAATGTTTAGGTAGGTGGTCGGTGTCACAGTAACATCCACATGATGCCAGGACACAAGGGGGGGCATTTATTAAGTCCGGCATTTATTAAGTCCCCCGCAGCTCCGGCGCTACAGAGATTTATGTAGAGGCGGACTGCCTCTACATAAATCCCGAGCGCGCCGGTGCGCACCGCCGAAAACCTACGCCAGCTGAGGACTGGAGTAGGTTTTCTGCGTATATTTGGGCGGAACGGATGGTAAATCGCGCAGACTCTGAGTCCGCGCCCTCCGTTCCGCCCACTACACACCCCCTTTCCGCCCCCCCCCTGGCGTACTCGGCGGAAAGTGCCGATTTGCGAATATTTTATTAGCAAATCGGCCATTTGCGTATAAAAAAAATACGCAAATCGGCACTTTCCGCCGAAAATCATCCGTTCGCAGGATGATACATGTGGCCCAAGGTCTCCAGCAGAACATTGCCCATCACACTGCCCTGCGCCATCTTGTCTACTTCCCATAGTGCATCCTGGGGCCATCTCCTCCCTAGGTAAGTGACGCACATGCATCCTGCCGTCCACATGATGGAGAAAGTGACCCGTCAGACCAGACAATCCCAATGCTCCTCATCCTGTCCTAATGCCATTATAGACACTGTGGGGGGTGGGCGAGGGTCACATGGGCTCTCACCAGTTTGCGGGGCCCCATATATATCCTGTGTAATGTGACTGGTCTGCGGGGCCCCATACATGTCCTGTGTGATGTGACCGCTCTGCGGGGCCCCATACATGTCCTGTGTGACGTGACTGCTCTGCGGGGCCCCATACGTGTCCTGTGTGATGTGACCGCTCTGCGGGGCCCCATACATGTCCTGTGTGATGTGACCGCTCTGCGGGGCTCCATACATGTCCTGTGTGATGTGACCGCTCTGCGGGGCCCCATACATGTCATATGTGATCTAACTGCTCTGCAGGGCCCCATACATGTGCTGTGTGATGTTTCTGAGGGGCCCCATACATGTCCTGTGTGATGTGACCGCTCTGCAGGGCCCCATACATGTGCTGTGTGATGTTTCTGAGGGGCCCCATACATGTCCTGTGTGACGTGACCGCTCTGCGGGGCCCCATACATGTCATATGTGATCTAACTGCTCTGCAGGGCCCCATACATGTGCTGTGTGATGTCTCTGAGGGGCCCCCTACATGTGCTGTGTGATGTCTCTGCGGGGCCCCATACATGTCCTGTGTGATGTGACCGCTCTGCGGGGCCCCATACATGTCCTGTGTGATGTCTCTGCGGGGCCCCATACATGCCCTGTGTGATGTGACTGCTCTGCGGGGCCCCATACGTGTCCTGTGTGATGTGACTGCTCTGCGGGGCCCCATACATGTCCTGTGACCCCACAGTAGTGGCCACTCACGTCCACACATCATGGTCTAAACATCAGTGTTTGGGCCTTGTAGCTGACTCATTGCTCTAACAATCATTGAACAAGTTCCTCAGGGACCACCTAGTAATGGACGACATTTTGGGCCTATCTGTGCTTTAATGAAACCAAAAGGTGGTATAAAGTTCTCCCTAATTAATAATTAACATAGTAAATCCATCTTGTTTCCCATAGCAACCAATCACATCTGCCATGGCAACCAATCACATCTGCCATAGCAACCTATCACAGCTCAGCTTTCAGGCCTCACATCACTGTGGTAAAATGAAAGCTGAGTGATGGGTTGGTAAGGTGACTGTGATTGGTTGCTATGGCAGATGTGATTGGTTGCTATCGGAAACAAAGAATCTTACTGTAAGACAGCAACATAAATCTGGATGTCAATGTGAGTTACAGTACACGCTCCTCTCTACTGCGCCCGCGGCCGCTCCATTGGAGAGAACCTGTGGAAGACGTAGTAGGTAAACACTGTATGTGACAATATCCTGAAGGGAAAGGAGCGCACAAAGGATAAATGGCGGCGTAGATACAACCAGATGTCACCCATATGTGCCGAGATGTGACATATAACCGAGACGCAGGAAAACACAGGAAGAGGCGGACGTGTATCATGGTATCAAGGAGAACGGCCCGTACGGTGATCAGACTGTCCGCCATATTGTACATTGCCATATAATAACAATAGTGATGGGAGGCTGTAATATCACTGGAATTAGTTACTGGGGGACGCCCAGATTGTCCCGCAGCAGTGTGACGTATATATGATGCAGATTGCAGCCATAGCATACTGCATGTATATTATAATATATGACTATACGTCACTATTATTTGAGCACTATATGGGGATTTTATATGGAAACTGGATGGAGCTATTACACAGACACTGTATATAGATATTACACAGACACTGTATATAGATATTACACAGACACTAAATGGGGCTATTATATGCACACTATATAGGACTAATAAATGAATTATTATATGGACACTATTTATTCTATATAGCACTATTATATGGGCACTGGATAGTGCTATTATATGCACACTGTATACGACACATATGAATGCTGTATGGCACTATTATATGGACACTATTTATTCTATATAGCACTATTATATGGGCACTGGATAGTGCTATTATATGCACACTGTATACGACACATATGAATGCTGTATGGCACTATTATATGGACACTATTTATTCTGCATGTCTTTATTATGGACACTGTATAGGGCTATTATACAGACACTGGATGGTGCTGTTATATAGGCACAGTATAGCACTATTTTAGAGACAAGATATTGGTCTATTTATATGGATACTGTATAAATCTAGTACATGGACACTATATACTGTAGGTCTATTATGTAGACTTTAAAGGGCTATTATATGGACACTATAGTGGTCTCTTACATAGAGCAACACTGCTATTATATAGCGACTGCATGTTGCTATTATATGAACACTGTATAGTGCGGTTATATGGAACCCTAACAGTGCTATTACATGGAAACTGTATAGGACTATTATTTAGAACCTTTATGGTGCTATAATGTGGACAGAATATAGGGCTATTACTGTATATGGACACTGTCTAGTGATTTTATATGGAAACTTTATGGTGCTCTTATATGAAGTCTTTATGGTGCTATTATATAGACACTTTATGGTGTTATTATGTGGATTTGATATAGGACTATTATATGGACACTGTCTACTGCTTTTATATGGAAACGTAATGGTGCTATAATATAAACTATATAGGTATATTATAGGGACCCTCTATAGTGCTATTACATGGACACTGTATGGTGCTATTATAGTCACACTATATAGGTATATTATAGGGACCCTTTATAGTACTCTACTACTATTACATCGAAACTGTATGGTGCTATTATAGTCAGACTATATAGGTATATTTATTATAGGGACCCTCTATGGTGCAATACTGCTATTACATGGACACTGTATGGTGCTATTATAGTCACACTATATAGGTATATTATAGGGAACCTTTATAGTGCTCTACTACAAGTACATGGACACTGTATGGTGCTATTATAGTCACACTATATACTGTAGGTATATTATAGGGACCCTCTATACTGCTATTACATGGACACTGTATAGTGCTATTATAGTCACACTATATACTGTATGGTGCTATTATAGTCACACTATATAGGTATATTATAGGGACCCTTTATAGTGCTATACTACTAGTACATGGACACTGTATGGTGCTATTATAGTCACACTATATACTGTAGGTATATTATAGGGACCCTTTATAGTGCTATACTACTAGTACATGGACACTGTATGGTGCTATTATAGTCACACTATATAGGTATATTATAGGGACCCTTTATAGTGCTATACTGCTATTACATGGACACTGTATGGTGCTATTATAGTCACACTATATAGGTATATTATAGGGACCCTTTATAGTGCTATACTACTAGTACATGGACACTGTATGGTGCTATTATAGTCACACTATATAGGTATATTATAGGGACCCTTTATAGTGCTATACTGCTATTACATGGACACTGTATGGTGCTATTATAGTCACACTATATACTGTAGGTATATTATAGGCACCCTCTATACTGCTATTACATGGACACTGTATGGTGCCATTATTTTGTCTCCCAATTTACCAATAACATGTTGTGACACTTTTTTAGGTTTGTAAGAGAACAGACTCCTTTGAATAAGAAAATGTAGAGAAGATGCAGCAGTGCTAAACTACTGACCAACCACACTACAGACCTCCACCCCAGTGCAATGGCTGATAACAGGGAGCTATAGAGTGCATGCATATGGAGCTAATGATATAGAAGTAATATTGTTCTCCTTAGTGGGGTATGGGCAGAGGTCTCCTTGTGTAACATGTGGTGGCTCCGCAGTCCTCTCCGC
Source organism: Dendropsophus ebraccatus (assembly GCF_027789765.1). Taxonomy (NCBI): domain Eukaryota; kingdom Metazoa; phylum Chordata; class Amphibia; order Anura; family Hylidae; genus Dendropsophus; species Dendropsophus ebraccatus. The sequence goes on from NC_091464.1 coordinate 93,076,021, forward strand.
TCCTCTTCTATCTGATGAGCTGCTTTCTGCTTTACAACCATATGTGCCACCCGAGAAATCACAAGATAAATCTCTTTAATAATACAAGTATTTCCAAAATTCCTGCAAAGATAAAATACAATGTGGCTGCAGTCCAGGGACCCCGGCCATGTAGCGGATTTATTTTACAGTGCGGTATGTTTTTATTGTCTTCCTCTATTTAGCAGCGCGTGATTTAGTGCACTTCTCTCCAGGATTGGCTGCTTTGCTGGCCCCAGGAGGGATAATGTTCTTGGCTTTCTTAAACTACAAGTATCTTAGCTATGCAAGCCCCATGTCTCCATGCGGTGTTATCATATTAGTTATGCAAAAACTTCATTGGTGGTGTGAAAGGAACAGTCTGGAAAATACTATGCTGTGCCTAAAGTGAGCTGGGCTGGGTGCTCTGTAGTATGCATCACTGCTTACACTCACTATATTTACTGGGCTTGGTGCTCTGTAGTATGCATCACTGCTTACACTCACTATATTTACTGGGCTGGGTGCTCTGTAGTATGCATCACTGCTTACACTCACTATATTTACTGGGCTGGGTGCTCTGTAGTATGCAACACTGCGTACACTCACTATATTTACTGGGCTTGGTGCTCTGTAGTATGCATCACTGCTTACACTCACTATATTTACTGGGCTGGGTGCTCTGTAGTATGCATCACTGCTTACACTCACTATATTTACTGGTCTGGGTGCTCTGTAGTATGCATCACTGCTTACACTCACTATATTTACTGGGCTGGGTGCTCTGTAGTATGCATCACTGCTTACACTCACTATATTTACTGGGCTGGGTGCTCTGTAGTATGCATCACTGCTTATACTCACTACATTTACTGGGCTTGGTGCTCTGTAGTATGCAACACTGCGTACACTCACTATATTTACTGGGCTTGGTGCTCTGTAGTATGCATCACTGCTTACACTCACTATATTTACTGGGCTGGGTGCTCTGTAGTATGCATCACTGCTTACACTCACTATATTTACTGGGCTGGGTGCTCTGTAGTATGCATCACTGCTTACACTCACTATATTTACTGGGCTGGGTGCTCTGTAGTATGCATCACTGCTTACACTCACTATATTTACTGGGTTGGGTGCTCTGTAGTATGCATCACTGCTTACACTCACTATATTTACTGGGCTGGGTGCTCTGTAGTATGCATCACTGCTTACACTCACTATATTTACTGGGCTGGGTGCTCTGTAGTATGGATCACTGCTTACACTCACTATATTTACTGGGCTGGGTGCTCTGTAGTATGCATCACTGCTTACACTCACTATATTTACTGGGTTGGGTGCTCTGTAGTATGCATCACTGCTTACACTCACTATATTTACTGGGTTGGGTGCTCTGTAGTATGCATCACTGCCTACACTCACTATATTTACTGGGCTGGGTGCTCTGTAGTATGCATCACTGCTTACACTCACTATATTTACTGGGTTGGGTGCTCTGTAGTATGCATCACTGCTTACACTCACTATATTTACTGGGTTGGGTGCTCTGTAGTATGCATCACTGCTTACACTCACTATATTTACTGGGCTGGGTGCTCTGTAGTATGCATCACTGCTTACACTCACTATATTTACTGGGTTGGGTGCTCTGTAGTATGCATCACTGCTTACACTCACTATATTTACTGGGCTGGGTGCTCTGTAGTATGCATCACTGCTTACACTCACTATATTTACTGGGTTGGGTGCTCTGTAGTATGCATCACTGCTTACACTCACTATATTTACTGGGCTGGGTGCTCTGTAGTATGCATCACTGCTTACACTCACTATATTTACTGGGCTGGGTGCTCTGTAGTATGCATCACTGCTTATACTCACTACATTTACTGGGCTTGGTGCTCTGTAGTATGCAACACTGCGTACACTCACTATATTTACTGGGCTTGGTGCTCTGTAGTATGCATCACTGCTTACACTCACTATATTTACTGGGCTGGGTGCTCTGTAGTATGCATCACTGCTTACACTAACTATATTTACTGGGCTGGGTGCTCTGTAGTATGCATCACTGCTTACACTCACTATATTTACTGGGCTGGGTGCTCTGTAGTATGCATCACTGCTTACACTCACTATATTTACTGGGCTGGGTGCTCTGTAGTATGCATCACTGCTTACACTCACTATATTTACTGGGCTGGGTGCTCTGTAGTATGCAACACTGCTTACACTCACTATATTTACTGGGCTGGGTGCTCTGTAGTATGCATCACTGCTTACACTCACTATATTTACTGGGTTTGGTGCTCTGTAGTATGCATCACTACTTACACTAACTATATTTACTGGGCTGGGTGCTCTGTAGTATGCATCACTGCTTACACTCACTATATTTACTGGGCTGGGTGCTCTGTAGTATGCATCACTGCTTACACTCACTATATTTACTGGGCTGGGTGCTCTGTAGTATGCATCACTGCTTACACTCACTATATTTACTGTGCTGGGTGCTCTGTAGTATGCATCACTGCTTACACTCACTATATTTCTCGGGTTGGGTGCTCTGTAGTATGCATCACTGCTTACACTCACTATATTTACTGGGCTGGGTGCTCTGTAGTATGCATCACTGCTTACACTCACTATATTTACTGGGTTGGGTGCTCTGTAGTATGCATCACTGCTTACACTCACTACATTTACTGGGCTGGGTGCTCTGTAGTATGCATCACTGCTTATACTTACTACATTTACTGGGCTGGGTGCTCTGTAGTATGCATCACTGCTTACACTCACTACATTTACTGGGCTGGGTGCTCTGTAGTATGCATCACTGCTTACACTCACTATATTTACTGGGTTGGGTGCTCTGTAGTATGCATCACTGCTTACACTCACTACATTTACTGGGCTGGGTGCTCTGTAGTATGCATCACTGCTTACACTCACTATATTTACTGGGTTGGGTGCTCTGTAGTATGCATCACTGCATACACTCACTATATTTACTGGGCTGGGTGCTCTGTAGTATGCATCACTGCTTATACTCACTATATTTACTGGGCTGGGTGCTCTGTAGTATGCATCAATGCTTATACTCACTACATTTACTGGGCTGGGTGCTCTGTAGTATGCATCACTACTTACACTAACTATATTTACTGGGCTGGGTGCTCTGTAGTATGCATCACTGCTTACACTCACTATATTTACTGGGCTGGGTGCTCTGTAGTATGCATCACTGCTTACACTCACTATATTTACTGGGCTGGGTGCTCTGTAGTATGCATCACTGCTTACACTCACTACATTTACTGGGCTATGTGCTCTGTAGTATGCATCACTGCTTACACTCACTACATTCACAGGACTGTGTGCTCTGTAGTATGCATCATTGCTTACACTCACCACAATTTTTGGACTAACGGGGAAAGAAAGTTGTATTTTTTGGCGTAAAATGGCCTGATGCGAATTAATTTATTCGCAAATGGCCGTTTTGCAAATAAAATATTCGCATCAAGCTATTTTACAACACCTTCGCCAGTGGGGCGGAACAGGGGGCGTGGACTCTGTTTCCGCTTCATTTATAATTTTTCGCAAAGAAAAATAATAAAGAAACCTACTCCAGCTCTGAGCTGGCGTAGGTTTCCTTGCGCACACACTGCTGCGCACAGGATTTATGTAGAGGCAATGTGCCTCTACATAAATCTCCATAGTGTCGGAGCTGCCGGGACATTTTTAAGCCCGGCACAAAAAATGCCGGACTTAATAAATGTCCCCTTATATGTTCTGTAGTATGCATCACTGCCTACACTCACTACATTTACTAGGCTGGGTGTTCTGTAGTATGCATCACTGCTTACACTCACTACATTTACTAGGCTGGGTGTTCTGTAGTATGCATCACTGCTTACACTCACTACATTTACTAGGCTGGGTGTTCTGTAGTATGCATCACTGCCTACACTCACTACATTTACTAGGCTGGGTGTTCTGTAGTATGCATCACTGCTTACACTCACTATATTTACTAGGCTGGGTGTTCTGTAGTATGCATCACTGCTTACACTCACTACATTTACTAGGCTGGGTGTTCTGTAGTATGCATCACTGCTTACACTCACTACATTTACTAGGCTGAGTGTTCTGTAGTATGCATCACTGCCTACACTCACTACATTTACTAGGCTGGGTGTTCTGTAGTATGCATCACTGCTTACACTCACTACATTTACTAGGCTGGGTGTTCTGTAGTATGCATCACTGCCTACACTCACTACATTTACTAGGCTGGGTGTTCTGTAGTATGCATCACTGCCTACACTCACTACATTTACTAGGCTGGGTGTTCTGTAGTATGCATCACTGCCTACACTCACTACATTTACTAGGCTGGGTGTTCTGTAGTATGCATCACTGCTTACACTCACTACATTTACTAGGCTGGGTGTTCTGTAGTATGCATCACTGCCTACACTCACTACATTTACTAGGCTGGGTGTTCTGTAGTATGCATCACTGCCTACACTCACTACATTTACTAGGCTGGGTGTTCTGTAGTATGCATCACTGCCTACACTCACTACATTTACTAGGCTGGGTGCTCTGTAGTATGCATCACTGCCTACACTCACTACATTTACTAGGCTGGGTGTTCTGTAGTATACATCACTGCCTACACTCACTACATTTACTAGGCTGGGTGCTCTGTAGTATGCATCACTGCTTACACTCAATACATTTACTAGGCTGGGTGTTCTGTAGTATGCATCACTGCTTACACTCATTACATTTACCCGGCTATGTGTTTTGTACTATGCATCACTGCTTACACTCACTACATTTGCTGGGTTGCATGCTGAAATGATTATGCGTACAGCTCTGTACATTTAGAGGCCCTATATATTCTTTGGGCCAGAGGATGAGGTCACAGAATACCATGATAATGGTCACCTTACACCACAAGGCATCTCATTTTGGAGTTCTTTGTACCTCTGTGTCATTCTCCAACCAATCCGCCCCTGCACCAAGCACAACCCAGTGTATTAGTTTTGCCTGAATTATTCCTTTTATATTTCTAGAAACAGTTTCTTTGTTACAAATCTATGAATTCAACCCAAATAATATGTGCGGACATCATCTTTACATCTGTAACATGGGCTTTTTGGTGAAGCCGCATTCCGCTTCCTTTGTCAGGATTCATCATCTATCATTGATAGCGGATTTGGCCGTCTCTAGAGAATGGAGATCACATTATTATAATGGGTGTCACCTTCGCACCTTGATATTCCGTGAAGTTAGGATAGACATAATGGATTGAAAAAAAAAAAAAAAGGCAAGAAAGACGATTTTCTTCGAAGATCAAAGCAGACGTGAGACATAGAGATTAAAGAAGAAGACTGCTCGGAAACGCGGCTTTCATGTACGGTGGGACTGCGCAGGTCTTGATGGTGAGTACAATGCACACAATGTAATATGTAAAGCAGGTTATGTCTGCTTTTATTAGAACAACGCACGGCAATCGCGGAGAACATGTTCTACAGGCTCGTAATTAAAGGTCCGCGGATTGTTAGGTCAGCGATGAAGTAACGGGGGCATCTGTTGCCTCTTATAATCAGATAATCTTCTCTTTTATCCAAGTGAGACCGCGCTATCCGCATCAGGATACAGTCAATGGCCAGAAGGTGACATCAAAGCAAATTGTAAATCATAGAGTTCTTAAAGGGTTCTAACTAAAAAAAAAAAAAAAAAACTTCAATTTTTTTGGACAAATTCTGTCCCTGACGTGGACCAGTAATCATGAGATGGTAGAAGACATCGTCGTCTGCTTGGTCATGTTGTCGGTGTGGGGGGGACCGTCACTACAGTTAAAGAAGAAATCCGGCCTCCAGGTTTGGGGCATGGGGAAAGTAACAGAGGGTAATAACTCAACTCTCCCTGTGTCTTTTCAGCCCAGAATCGCTGTTCCGGGATCTCCGGCGCTGCACACGTCTGGCTGATGGACTGGCCGCTTAGCCAGCCAGTGACTGGGGCGGGACACCACTGCAGTCACTGATTTCCTGAGCGGGCTGTCCATCAGTTGGGATGGGCATTTTCCCCTAAGTCGTGACATCATCCCAACCCATGGCCAGTCCTGGCACTCATTGTGGGCACGGGGAGAGGTAAACAATACGTCATGGTTACTCTCTCCCCTGCCACCTGCGGGAGTTCTCCTTTCATTGCTAGGATGGGGGAGGTCTATACAGCGACCCAGACTTATTTTACCTGATATTGTTTTTTTTTTGTTTTTTTTTTTCAGTAGACCGCATTCGCAGGAATCAAAGGTTCTCAGCAGAGTTTCTATTTTAATGCAGTTGTATCTGAATGTGATGAATTTGTTCGCCGTTTGCTTCATGCTAATTCAGACATTGCTGTCTCTCCATCTGGTGATTCTGGATAAAAATGGAATTGCAGGCTATCGAGCAGCAGCAGATATGTAGATTAATTGTGAATGAAGGCTTATCACTAGTGTCCCTAGTTCATTTACAAGTAGAGATGGGCGCCTTGGTTTCTGTACTTAAAGGGATTGTCCCACAAAAATTGATAGGTCTAAAATGTTTCATTATTAGTGATGAGTGGACATGCTCGTCCAAGCTTGGTACTCATTTGAGTATTAAGGTACTTGATGGTACTCGTTACTCGGACGAGCATCTCGCGATACTCATCATCCACATCATTTCACATGCATGCTGGAAGAGATTAGGGACAGAGCTGCTGCTGGTCAGGGAGAGCGTTAGGGAGGAAATTAGCGTTTCAGTAGGCAGGGAATACTAGAGAAACAACCAAACAGCCCCTGTTAGGGCTTCAAATCGTTTTTAAATTGTATTACTACAGACTGCTGGCTGGGTCTTGCAGTGCAGCTACCACGATTTCACCAGAACACTGTGATCGGCTGCTGGCAGAAAGGGGACATTAGGTGTTGCATACAGACCCCTAAGAAGTACTCAGTACTATTTTATTGGGACCTCTACTACATTTTCTGATTTATGTATTTCTTACACAAGGCGTATCTAAGTTCACTACTGCTTGTTCAGTGTAAAGGGGGTGTCACAGAGTGTATATAGGTGCAGCCACCAACAGATTGTATCCCACAGCCCACTAAAACTAGTGGGCCCTTTACTATATTTCCTGATTTCTGTATTTCTTACGCAAGGCATATCTAAGCTCCATACTTGCTTCCTCACTCACTTTTAATGGTTCTCTGTGTGCTCACTGCCATGCTGTGTCTGGCCTAATTTTTGGGAGGCTCACTTGCTACCTCACTCACTTTTAATGGTTCTTTGTGTCCTCACTGCCATGCTCTGACGTCACTACGTCTGTGGAGGAGTGGGGCTGGTTGCCAGGGGCCCGCCGATCACGTCCCCGGCAACCAGCCAGCTGTGTTATCTTTTTTTTTTGTGCATCCACAACCAGGGCCTCACCACCCCTGGTCGATCGGCATCAGGTGTACCCTTGATGGTGACTAACAGCTGGCCTAGCCAGTTAGCTGTCAGCACCTAGGTTCGTGTCCACTATAAATCCCAGCCCCTGGCCTCACTCCAGTTTTTTGGGAGACTCACTTGCTTCCTCACTCACTTTTAATGGTTCTCTGTGTGCTCACTGCCATGCTGTGTCTGGCCTAATTTTTGGGAGGCTCACTGGCTACTGTTTCTACCTTGGTCACTCTGTCCTCACCGCCGTGCTGTGTCAGGCTAAATTTTGGGGTGGTTCATCTGCTACCTCTGTTTTTAATGGTTCTCTGTGTCCTCACCGGCATGCTGTGTCAGGCAAAGTTTTTGGGTGGTTCGTCATATGCTACCTCTGTTTTAATGGTTCCCTGTGTTCTCACCGGCATGCTGTGTCAGGCAGAGTTTTTGGGTGGTTCATATGCCTACCTCTGTTTTAACCAGGCTGTTGCCCAGAATTTGGCATAATGGTGCCATTAGGCAGCCTCAGAGGCATGCATACATGCTGCCCCTGCTGTTTCCTGTCCATTTCCGTTGTGTTTCCATCATTTTCTGAGGTTGACAGGTTTTCACACGACCTTCTCTCTACCGAACTTGGGTCCCCTGCAAAAATGCTCGAGTTTCCCATTGACTTTAATGGGGTCCATTACTCGAAACGAGCACTCGAATATCAGGAGATATTCGTCTCGAGTAACAAGCACCCGAGCATTTTAGTACTCGCTCATCACTATTCATTATGTTAAACGAAACATATTTACAATGTACAAGCATTACTGAGAATGTCCTGTATAAGAGATTTACAAACTAAGGCGGTCACACATGCCCAGTCCGACTTCAGTCTCCTGATCTGCCCCATCAGTATTGAGAGTTGGTGCGAGCCAGGGGGATTGTTGTAAAGTGTGTGCACAGCAACTGCAGGTTACTATTTTCAAGAGAAAATTGGGAAGTGATCAGAGTCATGGGGGAGAAGAACAGTACAGTATGCATGTGGTAGAAAGGTAATGTCTATCTATGTATCTGTCTATTATCTATCTATCTATCTATCTATCTATCTATCTATCTATCTATCTCCTATCTATCTATCTATCTATCTATCTATCTATCTATCTCCTATCTATCTATCTATCTATCTATCTATCTATCTTCTATCTATCTATCTATCTATCTATCTATCTATCTATCTATCTATCTCCTATCTATCTATCTATCTATCTCCTATCTATCTATTTATCTCCTATCTATCTATCTATCTATCTATCTATCTATCTATCTCCTATCTATCTATCTATCTATCTATCTATCTATCTATCTATCTATCTCCTATCTATCTATCTATCTATCTATCTGTAACTGCTGCAGATTATGATAGATCTTTCCATACTTCTCTACTGTATTTCGCTGACCCCAGACATATATAATGACGTGACTAGTGACTTGTGTGTAGATCTCATCAGGAGGGTGGTCTCACAATGCAGTTGTGCACAGTTCATTGGAACCTGATTTTAAAATAACTTTCACGTCCACCCTCCCCCATCTGCCGCTTGGAGTTCTGCTCTGGAGACTTCATCTGAGAAGTTAAACTACTCCTGGATCCTCACTTTTTGGCAGCCGGCACCACGCATGAAGCTGAGGTGAGTCTCAGGAACATCCAGTCCCGTTCAAGCTGTGAGCGTACAGATGTTTAGAGAACCTACGGGAGGGCCGAAAAGTCAAAGTGTTACAAGCGCTGGTGGAAATGGTGCAAAAATTCTGATGGTAACTCATTTAACCCTTTCTGACTTATAAAAACTGGAGGGACAAAGAATTCTATATCTTATAGAATAATAATCCTAAAGAGGTAAATGTGTCAGTCACTGTGTATGGGAAGGAGGAATAGGACTCCTAGGGCTATGAAAACTTCTCAGTCCTGACTCACCAGACTGACTGGAGCAGTGATAGACATGGCCCTGGGGGAGAGAAGCTGATCCTTCCCGAATGTGCTGATTCCACAACTTAAGAGGGTCACTCTGACCAACCCTCTGGCCACCACACCTTGTTACAGAGCATGGACATACGTCTAACATCATCCAAAAGTTTTACAGATTTCCAAAAAATTCTAAGTTGTAGAATATTAACCTAAAGAGAATAAGGTAACTACTAAAATACTAAATTATTGTTGTTTAAAAATAAAAAATAAATCCAAAAAAGTAATAATTCCTTCTTAGTTAGGATCCAGACACACTTCTATATAGCAGATCTGTACTGCTTCAATTTTTGTGAATTGATAAAACTGGGCCGACATATTGATGGCAGCAGAGAGGTGAAGCAGATGTTGCTGCCAGGGTCTATGAACACTTTGTGTACTATGTTAGTCACAGTTCTGGTGGCTGTGGTCACACTTGCACAAAGGCTTCCACAGGGTTGTCACATGGTCCGTGGACTGCATAGCAGGTCTTGGTGGTAATAGTTCACCTGGGGTGAGCCGTATATGATGTCCGTCCTGGTGGTGTTTGGGGTACGCGATGGTGGAAGCCGGATACTAGTATAATGGAAAGAAGAAGTCATAACTTGTACTCTAGGTACTCAAGGTGCAGTTTCCTTAACAATTCCACAGCAAGTTTGGTGTGGAGTTACTTTATCCCCCAAACAGGAGTGTAAGAGATGCTGGGACTTATAACTCCTCTCTGGTCACATGTCTCTATTTCCTGATGTAAGATACTGACTGATCACCAACGTGTCCCCCGGAGAAGTATCTACTCTTACTGCAATTCCCAACTGCAGGGTGCAGGACTGTGAAGCCTTGTAGCATGGCGCCCAATTGGTCCTAGGCCCAACCTGAAGACCAGTAGAGTCCAAGCGTGAAGCTATTAGGCACTTGTTGACCATCTCAGGCTTTGTCATTTACTTCCTCCTGTGCTCAGTCTCCCTTAATGACCAACTCTCAGGAGAGACCAGGATAAGATCATCAAGTTAAGGTTTTTTACAGCAGCTAGGAACGACCCCAAGCAATCCTGGCTATTAGACTAACTTTTGACTAGGAGAGACACCTGATGGCCAGATTTGAAGAGAATGGCGGCATGTAGGTTAAGATGTTAAACACTTGCTTGTAGCCAACAAATATTTCCATACAGAAGTTTTAATGCACAATTTACTAGAGTTGAGCGAACGTTGAGCATGCTCAAGTTTGTCCAAACCCAAGTGTGCAGTATTTGATTAGCAGTGGCTGCAGAAGTTGGACGCAGCCAGTGTCGGACTGGTCCACCAGAGAACTGAAGGATCCTCCGGTGGGCCCCCAACTTTAGAACCTGCACAAACACTGACTGACCTGGCCTTAGATACCCAGTCTGACACTGGAAAGGATAGCCCTAGGGAGTCCTGGAAAACATGGATACAGCCATAGGCAATAGGTTATATTTGTGTTTCCTGGCAGCCTTAAGGCTGCATCCACCTTCAGCAGCCACCTCTAATCAATTGCCACACGATCGGGTTTGGACAAACTTGAGCATGCTCGAACTTTGCTCAACTTTATTTATTACATTGAAATTGGCTTGGATGGTTGTGATTGTGGTTTGTCTTTCTAGCATGTTACAATATTGGGTTGAATTTGTAACATGAGAAATTGGAATCCTTAACCCCTTAAGGACAGAGCCTGAAATGGCCTTAAGGACAGAGACAAATTTTATGAATATGACCTGTGTCAATTTATTCATTAATAACTTCGGGATGCCTTTTCCTATCCGGCTGATTCTGAGATTGTTTTCTCGTGACATATGGTACTTTACATTTCTGGTAAATTGGAGTTGATACTTATAACGAATCTTTATGAAAAAAAAAAAAAAAAAACAATGTGAAAAATTGTGAAAAAATGCATTTTTCCAACTTTGAAACTTTGTTTGCTGCGTATTTGCTGCGTATCGCAGCAGTAATTACGCTGCATAAACCGTGTGTGGGTTTATACCCCCAAAGTGTATTTGAGGGGACTGCATGTTAGAAAGCCCCACAAAGCACCCCTTTTCAGAAACTGCACCCCCCAAACTCTGCAAAAGCACATCCAAAAAGTTTTTTAACTCTTTAGGAGAGTCACAGAAATAAAAGTTAAGTGTGCAAGAAATTTGAAAATTTTAATTTTCTGTTCAGAGATTATATTGTAATCCAATATTTTTCATAATTATAAACCTACTACCAGAGAAATGCACCCCAATATTGATTGCCCCGTTTCTGCAGTTTATAGAAATACCCCATATGTGACCCTATTGCATTGTTTGACGCAACCACAAGCCTCAGATATAAGGGAGCGCCTAGTGAATTTCAACGCCTCCGTTATATTTGGTCATTTTTGACTGTACCACTTCAGGTTGGCAGAGGCTCTGGGGTTCCAATACATAAAAACACCCCTAAAGGGACACCATTTAGAAAACTACACCCCTCAAGGAATGAAACAAGGGGTGCGGTGAGCATTTGGACCCCACAGGTGCTTCACAGATTTTCAGAACAATGTGGCGTGAAAAAAGAAAAATGTATTTTTTACACTATAACGTTGTTCTAGCCTTCAATTTTTCATTTTCACAATGGGATAAAAGGAAAAAAAAACACAAAGCGTGTAGCGCAGTTTCTCCCGAGTACAGAAATACCCCACATGTGGACATAAAGTGCCAAGCGGGCGCAAGACGAGCGTCCAAAGGGAAGGAGCGCCAATTGGCTTTTGGAAGCTGGATTTCACTGGAATGGATTTCAAGGCCCATGTCGCATTTACAGACCCCTTGTGCTGCCAAAACACTAGAAGCCCCCCACAAGTGACCCCATTCTGGAAACTACACCCCTTAAGGAATCTAACAAGGGGTGCAGTGAGCATATGGACCCCACTGTGAAAATTAAAAAATCAAGACAAGATCAATGATTTAGTGTAAAAATTAAGCATTTTTTACACTAAATGTTGGTCTAGCCTTGATTTTTTCCATTTCCACAAGGGGTTAAAAAAGAAAATGAACACAAAATGTGTAGAGTAATTTCCCCTGAGTACGAAAATACCCCACATGTGGACATTATGTGCTATATGGGCACAGGGCAAGCGACCAAAGGGACAGAGCGCCATTTAGAGGCTGGAATGGAGGATGGAGGCCATGTCGCAATTACAAAGCTCCTGTGCTGCCAGAACAGTAGAAACCCCCCACAAGTGACCCCTGTCTGGAAACTACACCCCATAAGGAATCTAACAAGGGGTGCAGTGAGCATATGGACCCCACTAGTGATGGGAAAAATTGTCGAACATGTTCCAGGAAAATAAAAAATACAATTTTTTTCATTTTCACGGCACAAATGTGTCCGTCACCAGGGGGCCATATACCCGCTGCCCCCCTCGTTAGATTCCTTATGGGGTGTAGTTTCCAGAATGGGGTCACTTGTAGGGGGTTTCTACTGTCCTGGCCACACAGAGGCTTTGTAATTGCATCATGGCATCCTCTAATGGGAATGGCGGCCATACCTACTTAGCTGGGGAAAAGGGACAATTCTAATTTATTTGGAGGGATTAGGCCAATTATTAGTTTATAAGGTTGAAAATGACAGGTGTCCATCAAATTCTATCTGTGTTGATCAAGGGGAAGGCAAAAAACCCTCGTGAGGCAGACGATAGTAGCCTCATCACAGGAAAAAAATTTGTTCCTGACTCCATAATGGCAATCAGAATAATCCCCGGATCAACGTGACCCCTGAAATAGGAATAAGGGACAGAATTTAGAAAATGTAGAACTCCGATGACGTGTGGTGCGCCTTGAAGCGATCCTGTATGCAGAGGCCTGGGTGATCAGGACAGGCGTCACACTGGAAAATTGTGTCCTTCCTGATCCCCCTGTTACGCCACACTCTGCACTTCCTCTGGGGTCTCCCGTTCTCCTGTGTGGGGGACGTCACCTGGAAAATATTGCCCTGGTGTGATACGGAGTCCTTCATATCCAGAAGTGCTGGGTCCACTCCATGGCTGCTAAATATTAGGGCTCTCATTACGGCTTCTGATATTTTCGGATCGTGCCGCAAGCTACAGTAGCTCAGGCAGCGAGGGACCAGAAGAGGGGGTTGCTGGTATAAAAGTTATCCCCGTACAGGTGGTGACCTTTATCCAGTAGTGGAAAGATCAGTTCCCCAACGATCTCCCCACTAACTCGGAGGACGGGGGGGGGGGGCATCTGGGGGCTGCATTCGGGTCTCCCTTCCTTCATACACTCTAAGGGTACGTGCACACTGCAGAATGGTGAAGGATAACCCTTTGTGCATTCCGCAGCTGGCACCCACCGGTGGACTGATGCAGGCGCGCACGTCTCTGCACATGTCATAGACTCCATTCTATGCACGGGCGGATTCCGCTCTCCATCCAAAGAATGAACGTGTTCATTCTTTGGACGGACGACGGAATCCGCACGTGCATAGAATAGGGTCTATGACACGGGTGGAGACACACGCCCAAATCAGTCCGCCGGGGGGTGCCAGCTGCGGAATGCACAAAGGGTTATCCTTCACCATTCTGCAGTGTGCACGTACCCTAAATCTGTAAGAGTACCCTGAGGTACTCTCACAGAGTTTGGAGAATTTCACGCCATACCGTGATCTCTTATTGGGACGGTACTGGCGGGAAAGACGTGTCTGGAGGGGCAGTGTACGCTACGCTACCCCCAGACACGTCACTGGATGATGAGGATGATGAGGGTGAATGGAGGAAAGAAGGATCCCCCCATTCATCCTCACTGGCTGTTTCGGTGTCGGAGGCAATAATAACGTATGCGTCCGACGCCGAAAACACCCTGGGGGCCATCTTTATACCGGGACTAGTATATGGGGTATGTAAATGTGCTCTGGTGTAGTGTAAAACTTTATTTTATGTAGTGTAGTGTAATGTAGTGTTTTTTTATGGGTTTTTTTAACAGTAAGGAAAAAAAAAAGAAGCTGCTGTTAAATGCCGCACTTATGTGCGGTACTTATCAGCAGACAGTGGCGGTAGGATATAGGGGGAAAAAACGCCCCAATGCCAAAAAGGAGGAGTTGCTGATCAGCGGCACACTTACGGGCAATGCTGATCAGCACTCAGCAGCGTTAGGGCGAATAAAAAGAAAAAAAAAGAAATTGAAAAAAACAAAAAAAATATCTTTTACCCCAAAGCAAATGATCAGTGTATAATATACACTGATCCGCCGCTAGGGGGCAGTAGAATGGAGCTGGCGGAGATGGCCGAAGATGGAGGCGACGGAAATGCCCGAAGAGTCGAAGATTCCCGACGAAGACCGAACGAACCCGGAAGTGGCGGCGACGAGGAGAAGAGGACGCGCGGGACCGCGGATCTTCGTTTCAGATGCCAGGATCAGGTGAGTATAGTGCACTACACTATACACACACCTGTTCTGCACCTCTCAGCTATCTAGCTGAGGGGTGCAGAACCTGGCCGGACACTTTTTAACTGTTAGATCGCCGTGATGGCCGGCCTATCACGGTGATCGTGGGGGTGGCACCGGCGCCATCTTTGTTGGGGACAGTAATGGCGATTGGTGCTGTCCCGGACAGCACCAATCGCCATTGCTTTCCGGGTCACCGATGACTGGGTCACCGATTACGTCCATTTGCGCTAAGTACCAGGGTACGGGGGCGTAAATTTATGCCCGATGTCGTTAAGGGGTTAAAGCGGTTTTCCCATCTTAACCAAAGCTCCTCCTCATATGCTGCCCAAGGTGAACACCAGGGAGAAGGAGCAGATTGGCCTCTTCTCCCTGATGTACGCCTGCTGTATCTCCCGCTCACCCATCGGGTGGTAAGGGGGAGCTTGGCGGCGGGGGGTGAGGGGTGGGCAGTTAAGGCGGGGAGGAGGCGTGGGTCTCTTAGTGAATCTGGAGGGGGGAGGGGGCATAGCCAAAGTTAAAACCAGCATACTCATATGCCGGTCTACATAAATCCCCCCATAGTGTATATATACTGGATAATATATAAATATGTAAACAATATCTATCTATCTATCTATCTATCTCCTATCTATCTATCTATCTATCTATCTGTCTGTCTGTCTGTCTGTCTGTCTGTCTATCTATCTATCTATCTATCTATCTCCTATCTATCTGTCTCCTATCTATCTATCTATCTATCTATCTCCTATCTATCTATCTATCTATCTATCTATCTATCTATCTATCTATCTGTCTGTCTGTCTGTCTGTCTGTCTATCTATCTATCTATCTATCTATCTATCTATCTATCGCAACCAGACAATTGCTTTTAGAGCAGAGTGGTGGTTGGTCACCTAAACAATAAGCTGTCAACAATGGAAGAGAACGAGCAGCCTATTAGGAAAAAGAGACAAGTTTGCTAAATGAGTTATTATAAGAGAGTAGAGTAGAAAAAGAGTAGGCTGGCTCCAGAGGAACCTGGTTGTGGTTTACCCCTCCCCATAGGGATCAAGTGGATGTTTAGCTGGGCCAAACCATCATGTGTAGGGAGAGGCGAGGAGAGTCCACTGTATGGCCCATAGTTATAGATGATGTACAGGCCTTTTCTGTTCACGATTCAGCATGGGGTACAGTTTCATAAGACTTCACATGTCCCATATTTTCAGTTAATTCAACTCTGTATGAAGAACAAGGAGCAAGAATTTGAAAGTGAAAACTAAATAAAACTTGGTGTTAATTTGCGAAACCCCAGATGGTTGAGATTTATCGGCTCTCGTTTTTCCTCTCGGCACCATTCCAGCTAGGCACTGGTTAATCATTTCCTTTAATTTTAGGTTACAA
Organism: Dendropsophus ebraccatus; assembly: GCF_027789765.1. Classification (NCBI taxonomy): domain Eukaryota; kingdom Metazoa; phylum Chordata; class Amphibia; order Anura; family Hylidae; genus Dendropsophus; species Dendropsophus ebraccatus. The sequence continues at coordinate 93,092,249 of NC_091464.1, forward strand.
ATTGGCGCGCTATTATCTTAAAAAAGCAAATCTCTCTAACAACAGATTCATCTAATGGGACTTCCATAACCCTCTAATTAACAATTCACACGGAGGACTTAATTCTCTCATCCACATTAAACATTCAGCTCCTAAACGTGTGAATATATTAATATATTGTAGGGGCTTGGAAGGCGGCAAAAAAAATAAAATAAAATAAAAAAACCTGCCATGGTGTAATGAATGTGGTGGGCAGCTAATCTAATCAGGGTACGGTCTATTTGAGATGTCGATCTGATGCGGATTCCACGGTTGTCATTGTCCCCCTCCAGACAACTGCGGCCTAATCACAAGTGACAAAGAAATAGGGAAAATAGCAAAAAATAAAAATCTGTAAAGATATGCAGAGAATTTTGCAATTCATTATCAGATTTGCCAAACAATCTTATCTCTCCTTCTTCTCCTCCTCTCTCATTAAAGGAAGTTACAGAGTGCTGAGCACGGAGAATAAGATGGAGGTTTAGCTTCACTGTACCCGGGGCCAGACCAGGCTTGTGCGTTAAGAAATTCTATACATTTCCATTCCCTCGATTTCTGGCACGGCTTCCGGGGATGTGATAATAGAGCGGGGAGATAGGGAAACTACGACATCACAGGCTTTATAGGATTCTTCCTTCACCTTTTGATTTTTTTCAGCAATTTGCTTTACGGCGCATGGACCAGACAGGCCAGCCTCACCAGGAGATGTTATAGGAGTAATATCAAGAGGTGTTGTAGGAGTAATACCAGGAGGTGTTGTAGGAGTAATACCTGTGGGGTGAATGCTCGACCGGTCACTTGTTCACTTGTGCTAGTTGAGCACACACATATGGTGGCATGCCTGCTTTTATTTTAGATAGGTTGGCTATACCCTTTCCCCTGTGGTCGGTAACCTGCCGGGATGCGAGTGGGTCCCTTTGGCGCTTATCACTGTTGTCCGGAGTGGAGTTGTGACCGACCCAGGCTACTGGTACCGCCACCCACAGAAAGGGGAGATGACCCAAGGAAGATGCAATGGCTGTGTAGCTGCTTAGCGAATAACCACTGAGCCCAGTTAAAATAAATACACTCTTCTTTACTGCAGTAAGGCTTAATACAGTGATATACAGTAGGATCTTGACTTGATAATGTACTTTAATCTTTAGTGACACGACTTGTGCTGAGAGCTCAAGGAAAGGTACAGCCGTGCTTACTGAGTTGTGTGCTGAGAGGTAGAAGAGGTTCGGAGAAGTAGAGAGGAGAATGTCGAGAGAGTCCCAACCCAGGGTACAAGTGTGCTGTACCGGAACGTTAAAAGGAGAATAAGTAGAATACTTGACAGTAGAGAGAATACTTCTTCCCGTGTTTTGACTCTTTGGTCTTTGCACCACCTATTTCCCACCAGTGTCAGACGACCCGTGCTAGAGGGTGACACAAGCCCCAGACCTTGTTACCTGGGATGAGCAGAGTGGTCAGAGTTCTCTGATGACACCCGCGCTGCAAGATAGAGTATGTAGGCTTCTAACAACTTTGCTCTATCTGGATAATTGTTCTTTCCTCAGGATACTGTCCTGCACTTTAGACTGGTTCTCGGCGTGGGTTGGGAAGATCCCTAACTAGGTGTGCATTCAGCACTGCATAGTGTGTGGAAGTGTTGCTGTCAAGAAAAGAGTGCTAAGGTGTCTTATGTGCGTCCATTCACTACAGAGACCAACCCAAAGACTTCACAGGGGAGCTGGCATAAGCCAGGGCCCTACTTGGCTACTGCAGGGACCGTTCTGGCTTGCGTCCTTCCTCTACCAAAGCCAGAGTGGCTACACTTCCTCTCCCCATTTGAGAAAGAGAAGGAAAGAGATAAGTAGAAAAGAGAAATAGCTACCATTGGACCATTGGTGCACAGATCCTAGAAACAATAACTCTTTAGTTACCTCACCTGTGTTGTAGGAGTATTACCAGGAGTTGCTGTAGGAGTATTACCAGGAGTTGCTGTAGGAGTAATACCAGGAGGTGTTGGAGGAGTAATACCAGGAGGTGTAGGAGTAATGCCAGGAGTTGTTGTAGGAGTAATACCAGGAAGTGTTGTAGGAGTAATGTGATAATATTTTGCATGGTGTGGTGGTATTATTAGTGCATGGTATAGTGTTATTTAAAGCACTGTATGGTGACACTATATGAGAATGATATGGTGGTATATTAGCTGTGTATAGTGTTATCATTAGTACACAGTATAATGCACAATATGATGGTAATATGTGAGTATGGCATTGCAGTATTATGTCATCATATTTTGACATTATTTTTGTGCACAGTATTCTGGTATTATCTGAGCATGGTATAGTATAAACATTTAAGCACTGTTTGATAATACTGTATAAGAATTAAATGGTGGTATTACGGTATATCAGCACTGTATGTTGTTATTAGTACATAGTATACTGCACAGTATGATGATAATATCTGAGCATTGCATAGCGGTATTATTTGAGCATAGTATGACATCATTTTGTGCACAGTATGGTGATATTATGTGTGCACTCGGTAGTACTTCCATTTGTGCTTGGTATAGTGTGCTATTATTTAAGCACTGTTTGATAATACTGTAAAAGAATGAAATGGTGGTATTATATCAGCACTGTATGGTGTTATTAGTATACTGTATAATGCACAGTATGATGGTAATATTTAAGTTTGGCATAGCGGTATTATTTGAGCATTGTTCACCGTGTGGTGATATTATTTGTGCACTCTTTAGTACTTCCATTGTGCATGCTGTGGTGGTTTTTGAAGGACTTTGGTGGTAAGCATCACCCCATTAAATCTACCTTTGATGTAGTCAGATTTTTCAGTGATGTTCATGTTCAGTTCCTTTCTATCCTGCATATACTGACCCCTTTCTCTAAGAGGATGGCCCTTCAAGAAGATTGCTTTTCCCTGTAATTTTGGAGGTTGCCTTGAAGAAGTTTCTCCTGAATCATTCGTAAACTAAAAGTTCTGTATGGAAATAAGAGTTGTAAATAGGACAATGTCTCTTTCGGAGAGCATTATTTATTAAAGCAGGTCTAACCATTTGATATATTATTTTCAGGAAACTGCAGAACCTGCTCTGCAAAAAAACAGCCCATGTAATGCGGATCTGCCACATGTGATAAATTCATTGTGTATCTCCAATAAATATTTCATCCATCTATATTCTGTGCTCCGCATGTTAAGAAAACCAGTCAAATACATTGCTTATAGGAGAGCAAACACTGGATCCTAATACAAGTAGACATCAACATGACCCCTATCATCACATCATTCATGAAGAGCCAACATTGGAATTCCTTGTCTGTGACCTGGAGGATTATTTAATATTCCTCTATACTGGAAGCTCGTGACTGGTCTTCATCTATTGTATGTCAATGGGAAAGATGGATGGGGGTGGGCCAGGAAAAGTCATGGTGTCCTTGGTGTAGATAAAGACTTTGGAGAATAGATTGGATAGCAAGGAAATTTTAGATCATCTTAAGATGACAAGACCAGACAGAAGCTTTATCTTATTCATAAGAAGACCCAGTCATTGGGCAAGAAAATAATGCCAGCAGAATTCAAGGGCGGAGGGTTACAGCAGTGTTCCCCAATCCGTGGCCCTACGGCTGTTGCAATCTATAACACCTATCGTCATAGGAGTTGTGGTTATTCAAGCTATGGAAAAGTACTGGGGTACTGGTAACAAGTGGAGACAATCAGGGCATATAACCGAAAAGTCTGGAGACCTGACCAGAAGACAACATATTCTGGAGGAACTGTCTAGAAGTCCACACTTCAGCCGGTATCTACTCAGGTCATGATCATCTGTATCAGTGCAAAATTCATGCTAAAAACCATGTGATTTCTGCACCCAATCTGCATCCTGTACTATCGCGAAATCCACATGTGCATGAGAAATCCAGAAGTACGTCCAGAAACTGTGGAAATACTGTAAATTTTCCAACATTTGCACTTTAATGCTTGTGCCCCATGCCTCAGGCCCCATGCACATAATGTTATTTCTGAGACCTTAAAATGAATCTGTCAGGACATGACCTGAACTGCTGGATTTAGTGAGTCTCTGACATAAATCCCAACATTAGATTGTAGTTCCAGCAAAGTCTTAAGATAGGGGGACATTTTGAATATTTAACGTAAAGTTCGGGTTTGTCAGGACCAAACCTTAAATGAACTGCACTAAAACAGCGAAACCATTACAGGCAAAAAAAATCTGCTCATCTATAATTACGAGTCCATGTTCCTGGGTGCTGTTCTTCTCCTGTGTCCAGTGTACCCTGATGCCTCCAGCCCATTCAGCTAATCACTGACTGAGACAGGACAGCGCAGCCGGCATTGACTGGCTAAGTAGGCTGTCGCTCTAGTATCGAGAGTGACAGCCCGCTAAGCCAATGACTGGCTGCGCCGCTGTCCCTTTTCTCTCAGTGATTGGCTGAACGGGATGGAGGCAGCTGATTAAACAGGAAACCTGGAGGAAGACACTGGGGGAGCGTGGACAGGTGAGAAAACTTTTTTTTTTTTAATAGATGTGCAGCCGTCACATTTCCCGTAGTACCAAACAATATTTTTTTCAAGGTTTGGAATGAATCTCGATTCATGAAGTTCATTTCTCTCATCTTAAGTAACATACTGCCTGCAGCTGTGAAGAATGAGGACCAATTCTCATGGTCAAACGTAGAGATGAGCGAATCTACAGTAGAAACTAAACCAATGGCTTCGTTCCTACCTGAATTCTCCTTATCAGACGGGGGGCTTTGAAGTCTGCTCCGCTCCGTGCCGCTCCTCCCCAGGTGCTGAGAAAAGATGGATCCCGTCCTGGGAAACTTCTCCCAATATCCCAGGATCGGGTCCATCTTTTCTCCACACTTGGAAGGAGCGGCATAGAGCAGAGCAGACTTTAAAGCCATTTAACCCAGTTTTTAGAACATTTTTGTACAATTTGTATCTATGGCCAAAGTACATGAATTTACATTTATCCATATTACTCTTTTTTGTCCAGATCTCTAGCTTTAGCCATCAGCTGCACATTCACTGCAAAAAACGTAAGTGTTGAACATTCCTACTGTGCAAAACCTGTAAAACCTGTAAAACCCTGTTGATTTAGCTCCAGAATCATCATGGACGTGCCGTAGTTTTTGGTGGAAATTCCCTTCTGCATCTGGATCCAGTCTACAGGAGTGATGACATTTTTTTTGCATTGATGAAGACATTGGTAATGGCGTAAACAGCGCAGAAACCAGATAAATGGGCAACGGGAGGAAAGAACAATGAGCAGCAAGATAGATGAAGACAGTCAGAGAAAGCAAAGCTGAATCACTGAAAAGCCCGAAGACCCATAAAGAACACAAGATTTTCTGAAGGAAATTGATTCAATTGTTCGCCAAGAGACCAAATTGTTTGGGCAGCGTAGCAGCAATCCAGGATGAAAATGGATAAAGATATAGTCGAAGGACATGAAATATAACTTGAATATCTTTGGATTGAATTGTTTCCTTTAGTTCCTTATAGGAATACGTCATAGAGAAGAGAAAATTACTAATAATAAAAACAATAGAAACACTAAACTCTAAACGCCTAATAATAGGACTGATTAAGGAATGAACGAGATCCCGCAGAGCATCGATACACAAGAAAATTGACAAGTCGAAGTAAAAGGAGCTGTAAACAGCAAGCAGATCCAATTCAATATTAGGATACAGTGGGCGGCTGGCAGTCTACCAAGTAGAAAACATTCCATTCTTTTACGCTGTAAATATCTGTTTTTGATACATTTTGAAAGGTTTTTGCCTCCTGTCAATCTAAACTCGGCTCAGCTGGAAAGACATTAATCAAGAAGGAGTTTGGTTAATTACAGCTCATTAAAACTGTGCTGGGACGTCCTGCTGGGAGAGATGGAGAAACTCTGGATGTCTGGATCCAGAGCTGCTCGCATGACTACGACTGCATGTTAACACTGCAGAATTCTGATAGGGCTACGTATACGGGGGAGTGCCAGTCTCCTTTCATGATATCAAGGAGAGAGTTCCCCTGCAACTTCACAGAAGGTTCCTCAGTTCTGGATCTGCTTCCCATGAACCTATGATTGGGACTGGACTCCTGGACTGAAGAAACACCTGTTGGGATGATGGACGTGTTATATCAAGCCTATCTCTGCCCATATGTGCCATTAGATCACAGAGACATCTTAGTAAGGGCTTTCCCACTCAATAGCCCTCTTCCCTGTCCAAGTGGTTGTCAACCCCTTTATAGAGGAAACAGAGTTTGTGCACAACACATTTTCTGCTTGCAAACCCTTTAAGAGTTTGTTTTTTTGCAGTGTTTTGTTACTCCTGTTAGCCCAGCACCTTTCCCGTCTTTCTGCTGACTGGTTCTTCCGAAAAGCTGCCTCACCACTAAATACGTGGCATTTTTAGTTTAGCATAATATTTTATTCATCAAGTAACGTTTGCTGACACTGAACTGCAGCTAGAACTCTTAAAGAGAGAAATAACAATGCCTTCCTTCCAACAACATCTTCCATCTCCCCATCAAGGCTGCTGCTCACTGCTCGGTCTTTGATCAGTGGTGACATCACCCTCGAAAGATCACTGAGACCCAAGAAAAAACAAGGCTACCTCTGAATCACTTTTTTCCTCTGGTTTACCTTGACATATCAGAATAAAACATTCACAGGGGCCCCTGTTGTTTTCCTATATGACTGATTGCTTTATCAGTTCTGCAAAGCACTTATGTTTTCTCTGACCCGCTAAATATTTATATTCTTGGTCCTTCAAAATTAAAGGGGTTCTCCAACATACTTTTTTCCCCTTTAAAATCAACTGGTTTTAGAAAGTTATATAGATTTTTGATTTACTTCTATTTACAAATCTTTAGTCTTCCAGTACTTATCAGCTGCTGTACTTGCTGAAGTAAGTGGTGTATTCTCTCCAGTCTGACACAGTGCTCTCTGCTGCCACCTCTGTACATGTCAGGAACTGTCCAGAGCAGGAGAGGTTTTCTATGGGGATTTTCTGCTGCTCTGGACAGTTCCTGACATGGACAGAGGTGGCAGCAGAGAGCACTGTGTTAGACTGAAAAGAACACACCACTAAATATTATTATTATTATTATTATTATTATTATTATTATTATTATTTTATAGAGCGCCCTTAATACCAGAGCGCTATACAAGCGAACATTAAGCGAACATTAAAAGATCAAAACACATTACATGAAGACAAATGGCAGACTGGTACATGGGGGAAGAGGACCCTGCCCGCGAGGGCTTACAATCTATAAGGCACTGGAAGAGAAAAATGAGGTAAAGTGCAGCCAGTCACAGTGTGGAGCAGAATTGTTATACTGTAGGTTGTAGCCTAGTTTGAAGAGATGGGTTTTCAGGTTACTTTTGAAGGACTTGATGGTTGATGAGAGCCAGATGTGTCAGGGTAGAGATTTCCAGAGTATGGGGGAGGCTCGGGCAAAGTCTTGGAGGTGGTTGTTTGAGGTAAGAACAATGTGGAAGCGCAGAAGGAGGTCACTGGAGGATCGAAGGTTCGGGATATCAGGTCAGAGATGTACAGAGGGGACAGGTTGTGGATGGCCTTGTACGTCATGGTCAACAATTTAAAGTGAATACATTGGGCAATGGGAGCCAGTGAAGGGATTGGCAGAGGGGAGAGGCAGAGGCGAAGTGAGGGGAAAGGTAGATTAGTCGGGTAGCAGAGCTAAGTGTGGTGTGAACCCCCGGTGATGATGTTATATCGGAGGTTTGGCCGGTCACTTGCTAGATGGTGAGTTGTGACTCCACGCTGGAGGTGGTTGGCTGAGATACAGCCCTTGAGGTATTAATTCGTGACGCCAGTGCTGGTTGGGCACACAGGTGAGATGGCATGCCTGCTTTTATTTTACAAGGTTGGTTGTACTTTTTTCCCTGGGATTACTTTTGTCCCTTGGGTTAGAGTGATCACGGATGGCCAGAGCGGTGTAGTGACCCTCCAGGACTATTGGATCTGCCACCCACAGAAAGGGGAAGTGTCCCAAGGTTGTGATGCATGCTGTGTCGATGTAAGGCGAAAGATTGCTGTCTCTTTACCATAAATAAGTTGTTTTTTGCTAGAAAAGGTCTTGCTGGAGCAGGATACACTATTATGGTGTTTCTCTTGATAAGGCACTGGATAATACAGTTGATAATGCTTGATAGACAAATACTTGCCAATACAGCAACTGAATTTGTGACAGGATAGCGTGTTGAATGATACAGAGAAGCATAGTAGCAGAGAGGAGGTTGTCGTGAGAGTCTCAACCCAAATAGTACTGGGCTCTGCCGGCGATGTTGGAGGATGAAGTAGAATAGGGCTTAGAAAAAGAAGAAGAACACTTGCGCCCGTGTATTGACCTTTGATTAGTCTTCACACCACCTCATGCCCACTAGATTTGGCTGAACCATCCCCAGACCTTGTTACCTGGGATGAACAGAATGCTGAGGGTTCTCATGCTGCGAGATAGAGTTTCTAGGCTTTGTGCAATTTTGCTCTATCTGGATCAGTTCTTAGTTTACTGCTGGTGGGGATACTGTCCTGCTCTGTTATTGTCCTAGTCCATGACGTGGGTTCAGGTTGTCTCTGACTTGTCTTCTCTTGAAAGGGGTTAAACAGTGCATAGTGTTGTATAGCGTGACTGAGAAGAAAACTGTTAGCTGCGTCCTGTCTTGCTTCTTACCCATACGAGGTTCTAGCTAAGACTGACCCGAGTACGGGACATGGCAGAGGGCCAGGACCCGGAGAGGACCACTGTAGAAAGCTATCTAGCTTGTGTCCTTCTTCTACAATGTCCAACACGAAAGACACACACACTTCCTCTACCCATGTGACTTCCTTCCTCGTAACTAATGTGCGCTGTGAGTGGGTGAAGACTGCAATAGAAGTAAAGAGAGAGATGATAGGAGAGAAGAAGAACAGATTCCTGTTGGTGCGCAGACCCTAATGACATATAAATAAACAATAACCCTTTACACACTTCAGCTGTGCAGCATCTGAACACACATATCTAATACAGCGACATCTAATGGCAAAACTTTATCACTACTTTCATCATCACACACGTACAATAAGTACAGACTTTTACAAACGGTGTATATAAGAGTAAAACCTGTGGTAGGACACCACATAAGGAAAGACTGGAGGGGAGCAAGGGAGTTAGATGGAGGCCAGAGAGGAGGATTTTACAGTAGTCCAAGTGGGAGATAATGAGAACATGTACCAGCATTTTTGTGGAGTCAGGGGTGAGAAAAGAGCGGATTCTGGAAATGTTTTGAGGTGAAGGCGGCAGGAGGTGGTCAGGGCCTGAATATGTGGTTTAAAAGACAGGGCAGGGTCAAAGGTGACCCCGAGGCAGCGGACTTGGACAGGGGCGGGGTGGAGCAAGATGGGGAAAAAATGTTTAGTTCTGTTTTGTCCATGTTGAGCTTTAGAAAGCGGGAGGAGGAGAAGGAAGATTTGGCGGATAGACACTCTGGAATCCTAGATAGCAAAGAAGTGACATCCGGACCAGAGAGGTAGATCTGAGTGTCATCAGCGTAGAGGTGGTATCTGAAGCCGTGGGACTCTATGATATGTCCCAGGCCAAATGTATAGATGGAGAAGAGAAGAGGCCTGAGTACAGAGCCTTGGGGAACACCAACAGTAAGGGGACGAGGAGGTGGTGTGGGAGTGGAAGACACTAAAAGTGCAGTTGGAGAGGTAAGATGAGATCCAGGAGAGGGCTAGGCTAGTGACACCAAGGGATGAAAGAATTTGTAAGAGGAGAGAATAGTCAACTGTGTCGAAGGCAGAAGATAGGTCAAGGAGAAGGAGCACAGAGTAGTGTCGTGAGGTTTTGGAAGTTAGCAGGTCATTGGCCACTTTGGTGAGGGCAGTTTCTGTGGAGTGGTGGCAGTGGAAGCCGGATTGCAGGGAGTCAAAAAGCAAGTTGGATGAAAAGTGGGAGGATAGTTCATGGTAGACATGTTGTTCCAGGAGTTTTGAGGCAAAGGGGAAAAGTGAGATGGGGGGGAGGGGATGGGGTAGCTGGATAAGGAAGTAGGGTCAAGGGATGACTGTGTAAGGATGGGAAGATGCCAGAAGTTAGTGATATATTGAAGAGATGGGTTAGTGCTGCGAGAGGTTGGAGAGATGTGATGTGAAGAGTAGTTTGGAGAAGCGTTCTTCAGTGATGGTGGAGAGGTGAGTTAGTGGGCAAGATCACTGGACGGGCATAAGGGGGAGCTGAGGGGACTGTAAGGTGAAGCTTACTCTGATGTCATCGATTTTCTGCTCGAAGAATGTGGATAAATTCTCAGCAGAGATAAGATATGTGCAGGACATACAGCAGCTAATGACTACTGGAAGACTTTTTTAATAAAAGTAAATGACAAATCTGTGCAATTTTTTGACACCAGTTGATTGGAAAGAAAAATACTGTAAATAGCATGAGTACCCCTTTAGGCTATGTTCACACTACGTATGAGTCCGGCCGTAGTTCGTACGCAGCCGTACATGTGCGGCTAAAAGTACGGCCGTGGGAAAATAGACTTGGGGCCGGATTGCGAACCGCGAACATACACCTGTAGTACAGTTATGCTTCCCTAGCTTGTTTCGAAGCGTTCTGAAACAGGTCATTTACTTGGAAATCTTCGCCCAGCCCAATAAAACTCACAGAACCTTTTGGATCTAAAAATCACGTTCAATTTGGCTAAAATAAGTACTTCATATGGGACCGCATGGAAATCCACGGCCGTGAGTTGGAACATTTCCGTCCTCAAACAATGCTCTTGTTCATTTTTCACGGCGCCGTATACGATCCGGCCGTAAGCTCATACGTAGTGTGCATTGTGCGGCCGTATATCGTATACTTTCAAGCGAACGCATCAACCTCAAAACTACGTGTGTATATTCGCGGTTCGCACTACGGACGGAAAGATAAGTAGTGTGAACATAGCCTTAAGCTGAACACACAGTGTTCAGCTCCTAGGATCCCAACAATCAGCTATAATCTGTAAGAGAATCTAGACGTGAGTGTCTAACTTCCCAGCAGCGCCACCACAGGCTAAAAGAGGCATAGCACAGCGCCCATTGCAATCAATAAGCTGTCCTCTAACATGAAGGGCACGCTTTGTAGCTGCTCTCTGCTATGATGAATGGATACAGATATCAGATGGGAATTACTAGGATAACTTCATTATACTGGACTTAGACATTCCTATAGATTATCCAGATTGACCAGTAATGAATGGTCGAGTTGTAGGTAGTAAAACTACCTTCAATGACATTGATCCAGCATGCTTTATTGTCTTGACTTGATTATAAAGACCAGATTTCCCTGTGTCGTCCAATGTGGTGATGGGGGTCAAGTATTGATGCATAAGGGGCAGTGATAATGCATGCGTGTCAACATCCAGAGCTGCATTGCTTTGTTGGAGAGATGAAAAGCAGATTCTGCAAAGACAATGACAATGGGTGCATAAGTACTGGCTGTGGAGCACACACATGGGTGGTTGGAGAGGTCTGGGGCTCTGCAGCATCTATGGGGGAATCTTCAGTATCTTCAGCCCAGATCCTGCTATCACCACATAGCGCCAGGTCCAGGTGTCAAGATGCACCAGGATTCAGAGCTGTATCTACCATAAGGCAAGATGAGTTTCTCGCCTCAGGAGGCAGATTGAATGGTCCAGTAACATGGCCATAAATTATAGTGTCTAGACACATCTTCATTGGTCCATTTACCTGAAACTGATGGCTGGATAGATACCAAGCCAAGCTCATTTCATACCTCAGTATAGTGCTCTGCAGGATTTCTCCTTCCTAAAAAGACTCAAAGGGGTTATCCGGATAACAAAAGCAATATTTTAAACAATCCCCCTTCCCAATACCACCCCATGTCTAATATACATATAACCGTATAACGTATAACCCATCTTGCACCCTTTCCCTGTTTTTTTTTTCTCATTCTTATCTGCTGTGGAAGTCTAAAATCCTCTACTCTAGGTCCACTCTGACCAAGCTCAGCTCCCTCTTCCCCCCTCCCTTTGTAGTCACAGGACATGTGATCTCCTCTCTGGGGCCCAGGGTAACTGTCTATTGATTTGGTAACCCGACCCCCGGGAGACATTATCTGCATCATCTCCATGCACCTGTGCTGCTTCCATAAACTTGCATATATCCCTGAGCCTAGGTCTCTGTCATATGAAATGTTATAGTTCTATCTCTGCTTGCTGTCAGTGAATGCAGGCATATGTACCTGTCTTTGTGTCACAGCTCTGTATATTGTAAGTGGAATACATGTTTTTAGAGTCTGGATGGAACTAGAATGTTTTCATTCACAGTCAGCAAGCAGAGATCTAAACCTGCACTTCATCCCCCACCACTGGTAAATAGATGCCCGTTATGCAGCACATAGCTACACCATGCGTACGTCAGCTCTACTACATCATCAGCTAGCATAGAATACATACTGGGGTGATGTGATGCAAATTCACAGTCCTGTGTTTACTGTGCAATAGCAATAGGAAATGTGGAGTCAGGCGCCATCTTAGATATAGATCAGCTTTTAGAAAAACGTATAACTCAGGAATGGAGGCAGCTAGAAAGACAGGAGACGGCTCAAAATACTCAGTGGGACAGTAAGAGCAGCTAGCATTTCTTTTTTTCACTCTTAGGTGGATAACCCCTTACATTTTGATGGCAAAATAGGAAAGGTTCACTGGGAAATTCTCTTTACTATGATTTTCAATGGGTGGAAGAGTCACCCTGGTGCAGGTTAAAGGGGATATCCAGCGCTACAAGAACATGGCCACTTTCTTTCACAGACAGCACCCCTCTTGTCTCCAGTTCAGATGTGGTTTGCAATTAGGCTCCATTCACTTCAATAAAGCAATGAAAAAAAAAGAGAGGACCGCGCTCAAACTAACCATAGATCAGTGATAGAAATAGCTGAACACCTAGCCACCTTTGCCAAGCCATAAAGATATTCAAGCAATCTGGACAATCAGAATTGATGCTCTTGTGGAACGCACAGCACTCAGTATCCACCGCCTTAGGCCACAGCATGGAACACAAGGCAATCCATAATTCTACCACATAATCATGTATGCGTTCCAACCCGAAACACTTTTGTGGATATCTTCCGATAACAGAGTTTTCTTTACATTTCAGCAGTGGAGAAAGGTCTTCTAACTTATACTGGCTATTCTAACTAAGGCTAGAGATCCTCTATAGTTTATTCACTTCAATGGACCTTATTCTACATGGTTTCTGCCACCACCATCATAGAGTCCAGGTAACTATAAGTGCCAGAATGTAATGTGAATTGGTGCACACAACATCATGGGGCAGACTAGTAACCTAAAGCTAGGGGATCGTGGAATACAAAGTAAAAGGGGAACTTTGTAACCTGCTGATAGTCCCCTTTTGCGCACAGGGTGCCTTGAGGATGACCTTCTTCCTCGGCACCCCTTCTGTGCTGTTAGCAGTGTAATTCTTAGTCTGGAGCACCATTAGGAGCATTGCCCGCCCCCATAGTGCTGATCCGGCCCGCCTGCTCCATCGGGGTTGGGGGAGTGCTCCGGACTAACAGCATGGGAATGACAATGAGGAGGAAGGTAAGACACATACCTTCCTCCTCGGCTCCCTGTTCTTAATAGGGACAAACATTCACACAAGTCAAAAACACCAGAAAAAATTGCCAGAAAAAAACTTTTTTCATAACACCAGACAAAGAGAATGTGTGAGGGCACCCTCATAGATTTGAGTGGGAAGGAGTAAATCCCGTCTGTCACTATCTCCGCCATATTCCGTAACCCTAGAAGAAGCAGGTAATATCTGACGCTGGATGTGGTTGAACGGACAGAAATCGTGTAACACTCTACCTCCTACACCTATGGAAAATAAAAAACATGATAAACCCCGCTCTCCGGCCCCCGGGGACGGCTTAGAACAGAGCAGATATATAGCCTTGTGTATGAGATGAGGGTTTGGAGCATGTAAAGTGACCCTAAATATACATGTAAAGCGGGAGCGGCGCAGGCGGAGGCAGCCGGGGAATCGACTGAGGTCGTGTGTTTTGAAGCCGATGTCAGGTTAAATTACACGGCGGTTTTTTAATAGCTTGATCAAAATACAAATCAGAACAGAATGAAGCAAACAGACCCGCGGAGGGAGAAAAACACAACAGCAGCACAAAGGCAAATCCCCCGAAGGCAGCGAGGGAGAGGTAAAGCCACAAGACTCAGCTGCCGAGTGGGGAAGTGACATTTCTATTTGTCAATTGATCTGTCCCTTCCATTTCTCACCGTGACTGGAAATTAATTAGAATGCTAATTACATGGCGGGGCCCCGGCCGGGGGAGGGGGGGCACTGCCGAAGGGAAGGAAAAGACCAAGTTTACAAACTCACAGCTAATTCAGCTAATGCAAGGGAAGCAGAAATGATGCAGACTGCTGGGGGCACGAGGAAATTAGCTGATTTAAAGGGGATCTCCTCTTTGGACAATCCCTACCAGTTAGAAGGTTCCCTGGGTAATGAGCTTATCATAGAATCGACTCTAATCTGTGGATTAACTCTTCAAATTCTCTACAGCACCCCCCCCCCCCCCCCCCCCCCCTTAATGGGGAAAGAGAGTATTGCACCATGGCCATTAGAATCAGTATTCACTTTTACCAGTTAATGATACATAAATACAGATAGATAGATAGATAGATAGATAGGAGATAGATAGATAGATAGATAGATAGATAGATAGATAGGAGATAGATAGATAGATAGATAGATAGATAGATAGATAGTTGAAAGATAGATAGATAGATAGATAGATAGATAGATAGATAGATAGGAGATAGATAGGAGAGAGATAGATAGATAGATAGATAGGAGATAGATAGATAGATAGATAGATAGATAGATAGATAGATAGGAGATAGATAGATAGATAGATAGATAGATAGATAGATAGATAGATAGGAGTTGAAAGATAGAAGGATGACAGATAGATAGATAGATAGATAGATAGATAGGAGAGAGATAGATAGATAGATAGATAGGAGAGAGATAGATAGATAGATAGATAGATAGATAGTTGAAAGATAGATAGATAGATAGATAGGAGATAGATAGATAGGAGATAGATAGATAGATAGATAGATAGATAGATAGGTAGATAGATAGATAGATAGATAGATAGATAGATAGATAGATAGGAGATAGATAGATAGATAGGAGATAGATAGGAGATAGATAGATAGATAGATAGATAGATAGATAGATAGATAGATAGGAGATGGATACATAGGAGATAGATAGATAGATAGATAGATAGATAGATAGATAGGAGATAGATAGATAGGAGATAGATAGATAGATAGATAGATAGATAGATAGATAGATAGAAGATAGATAGATAGGAGATAGATAGATAGATAGGTAGATAGATAGATAGATAGATAGATAGGAGATAGATAGATAGATAGATAGATAGATAGATAGATAGGAGATAGATAGATAGATAGATAGATAGATAGATAGATAGGAGATGGATACATAGGAGATAGATAGATAGATAGATAGATAGATAGATAGATAGATAGGAGATAGATAGATAGATAGATAGATAGATAGATAGATAGATAGATAGATAGATAGAAGATAGATAGGAGATGGATACATAGGAGATAGATAGATAGATAGATAGATAGATAGATAGATAGATAGATAGATAGATAGATTTTGCATGTACTCCATAGTGAAATTACTCTCTGCCTTATGCATGTCTGTATAGACTGTAATATATATGAATGTTCAGTAGAAGTCATTGCCCCCTGTGATCCCGCGTCCTGTAGGATTTGCCCTCCTGTACAGAAGAGCGGTGACCATGTTATTATTTTCCCATATTTCCCGTTTAATGGCGTTGTCGTCTCCACCGTGGCCGTTGTGCAGCTCCGCACTGCAGCCTCCAAATTGATCTCTTTGTGAAGTCTCCGCGATGGTTTTAAAAAGCTTTAGTGTTGAGACAAATCTCCCGGCACCAAGTTCAGTAGTAAAACTTTAAATGTTCAATAAAAAGTGCTCTCCCAGTTTCTGAAGTCCATTAAAGAAAGGAAAATGAAGCGTATATCCTTAGAGGAGCGCCAGGTACCAGGTACTCCCTCCCTCCAGAATGGGATCAACCTGTGGGCATGTGAGCCATAGACAAAGTCCAACCACCACTCCCAAAGTCACTCGGCCCAGGAAAGTGCAACCCTTTATAGAACAGTCCACCTGACCCACTAGGGCTGTGTGTATAGTCATAGACAAAGTGATGAGTTGTAATATTCTATGTAAATGCTGCATGTCTACACTACCTGTTAGCTGAGGTTCCAGTGCAAAACCACTAATAGAGTCTTATCACATACTGTATAATGCTGGTGTCTTCTTGTGTTATAAAGGGGCCTGGGTTCAACTCCCACTTATAGCCTTACCTCTAATATTCCCAACAAACTAACATAGTTATTAAGATTGAAAGAAGACAAGAGCCCATTCATTTCAACCTACAGAAACCCTACTGTGTTGGTTCAGAGGAAGGCAGATGCCGATTGCCCCATCACAGGGAGAAAAACTCCTTCTTGACTCCAATGGTAATCAGTATAATCCCTGGCTCAGCATCCTATCACATGTAATCTAGTGCCTATAACTTATAATATTATATTTTTTAAGTAGAACATCCAGAACTCCTTTGAATGTATTTATTTAATAAATTAGCCCAACAATGGCCCAACATATTATATTACATTATATTAGCTCAACTATGGGCCACTATAAAAGTTTAACTCCTTCTCTCATTCCCCTTGTCTCCAAATCCCATTCAAACATGTGTTTTATGGGATAAAATAAGCCCATCATTTAGCAGTACTCTGTCTGGAGTTGTTAATGCTGTATGTGTCTATATGTGGCCGCCCGGTGGTTGTGGTGGGAATTGCATCTGCTCCTTTTGTGTCCGGTCTGCAGGATTGTCTGGATGGGGGCCTGCCGTATAGATCAGAGATGATCAGAAGGAGTATGGGGGCCAGTTTACCATTACTATAATACTGTAACATAATATTTATAATCTGAAAACAATTTATTTGATACATTTTAAATTAGGTCCCATTCACACCTCTGTGTCAGTTTTTACTGTAAGGAAATCCTGATCAGGAGGCCTCAAATGGCATCTGGAAAGTGTCAGGATTTCCTGACAGTAATCCATTTTTACCTTCAGGAAACCAGCAGGAAAAGCCTTCAGGAATTCCTGATCAGAAGAAAAAAAATAGGACATGATGGGAGATGTAGTTCTGCAAACTGGATGGCCACACGCCATGGTGGGAGTTTTAGTTCTGGTGGGCGGGGTGATCTCACCTGTCCGGGCCTGAGGTCAGTGCTGCAGTAACGGGGGGCTGGATTCAGTGATCGACGGGGGGATTGGGCGTGCTATTAGTGGCACTGAAGGTCCGGGTTAGGGGGGTTGGGCGGCGCGGCGGGGTGATCGAGCGGTGGGCCGGGTGCAGGGCAGAGAGAGGTGTGCCTCTTAACCGATCCGGAATCCCTAGCACTTTCCTGATGTGCATCAGGAAAGTGCCCGTGATTTAGACGTTCCCATAGACTTCTATGAGGGCTTACGGGCCAAAAATAGGACATGTCCTAAAAATCCGGATCTATTTTCTGGAACGGACACCCTTCCGGAAAAATCCGGAAAGGTGTCTGTGACTAGTTAAAGTCTATGGGTCCGGAAATCCATCCAGATGGTTTTTCCGCACGTGTGAAGGAGGCCTAACAAAGTATATTACTTCTCAGAAAATGAGAAAAAAGCATAAGAGAACAATGTGTTAATGGGAATCCTGGGAATCTCATTATATCCTTGTGTTAATGTGCGACATTAAGGCGCGCGCCTCATTTGTACTGGGGCTGGCTTCTCATAAGAATGATACCATACGAGACAAATAGTCCTTGCTGCCACTTTCTTCATTTTTTTTTCCTTCCTTCATTTTTACGAGGCGTTCCTTCCGGACAGAACGGAGTCATGTATTTAGTATGGCACATAAAGTACAGTTAAATGTGTAGCTATTAGTTTGGCGCTTGTGGCTGGGAGAGCAGCTGTGATGAGAGAGCCAGCTGCAGTCTGGGGCGCCCCGAGTCATGAATGACATTTGTGATCACATATATTCATCTATGAGCATCGCCCTTACTTCACTCCATTATTTATCCAACTGGTGGGGAATTACTGCAGATGCTGGCGGATTTCTAGCAATTTCTTGATGAGGCTATGAAATGCATGATATCGGCGTAAGGATATACATGGTGTGATGTGATCATAGAGATGTGTCCACCCTCACCTTTCCTCTAAGGATTCCAGTTTATATTGACCCCAGTTCAATACAATATTACCACATGTATACAAGACTCTCTGGCTGCAATCCCTCTCACAACCACTTGGTGGTAGACACATATAGCGTAAACAACTCCCAGTAGAGTATTGCAGAACCCCTTTGTCTCTCACAACATGCATTTTAGGATAGTCAAGCAGACAGGAAATATAAGGATGGACACATTTACTCATGGGGGGCAGGAGCTCTGGAATTTTTAAGGGATTTTTTAAAGAGGATCTTAAAGTGTATTGGTGCCAGTGACACAGCTGGAAAATTCCTTTCCTTGCATTTACTTTTTGTTCAGAATTCTCAAAATTTTTTGGGTGAACTTAAATACTATGTGGTGATGTAGAAAGAATAATTAATAATAGTCTCCACAAGTCCTGCGTTGATATTCTTATATTTTATTTTCTTTATTTGATTTTAGCTTTTAGCACAGCCATATGTCCTCCCTCTCCTAGAGACCCTATGTAACCTTATACACACCACTCCAGCTATTAGTCGGCAATGCAATCACCACCACATCGAGAAGTCGACGTAATTCCATATTTTTAGGCGGCGAGTAAACAAGTCATTTGATTCCAAAGCTGAACATAATGCAAATTTAAAGCAGACCCAGCGGTCATGTATGAATCTCGCAGCAGTCACCTCGCACATTGCTGCAGCGTCTGTTCTCTCCACATTTGCAGAGCGGAGTTATTAAATCATAGTTTGAAGCATGTTCCCTGTTACTTTCATGAGCACAAAAATTACTGAAAAACAAGAATCTCATTAAGTTCAGGACTATGGAAGTGAAAAGGTGAAGATTCTTGCGGGGTACCTTCTTGTTCTCATTATGTCCTATAGTGTGACGCTCCCAGCAGAGCTATCAGAGGGGCTCAGTCTAAAGAGCAGATAATATATACAAAAAAAAAAAATAATTTAAAAATCTCTTTAAAACAAACAAATAAATCTCTCCAGATGGTAAGAATTTCACTTGAGCATATTGCTCATTCCTGGGCAGACGGCCGCTTGTGATGTAGAGACGTATAGGAGAGTGTCTGCGCAGCCGCTAAGCGTCCAGCATAATCCTGTGCTGCTGGTATCACTCCGGAGATACCAGGCTCCTATAACATGAAGCTTCTGGGCTCCAGTGCAAAATCTGCACCAGCTTCCCCCTCCACAAGTATAATAAGTGCCCACCCCATGCATCATGTCCATTCATGGTTCTGCTCTCTTTTTATGTAACTCTTAAGCTCCTTAAAGCAAAAAGAACATCAGGAGTATGGGATATATATATATTTTTCCGGTACCTTTTCAGTGCGGGCGCAGAGATCCTGGTGACGCATTCCTTTTTTCCTGCTTGATTCTAATGGTGGCATCACAGAGGGAATATAATTACAGTAAAGGTGCCCGGGCTATCTCCAGTGCACAGAGAGGGCCGGGGCGATAGGGTACTGGAAATTCTTTCTTCCATAGTCCAGATAGTACGTTCACTTTAAAGGAGAAGTCTAGGCTCTGGCATTTTTTTTTTTTTTCAAAATCGCCAGGGAGGAGGTGACTGAACATAACAACATGCAGCTACCTCCCCGGCTCTAGCGCTGGGGTCTGTTCTCCACTTCGGTTCCCAGTTGTGACATATGAGGCCCGCTCAGCCAGTCAGAGGCCAGAGAACCGGGAACCAGAGAGGAAGACAGCAGCTCTTTTGAAAAAAAAGTTTGAACCTGGACTTCTTCTATATAGGAGAACTCAGGCGAAAATTTTTATTAAAGTATTGTATTGTCCCCCAAAAGTTATACAAATCACCATATACACTTATTATGGGAAATGCACATAAAGTGCTTTTTTACCTGCACTTACTACAACATCAAGGCTTCACTTCCTGGATAACATGGTGATGTCACTTTCTGGATAACATGGTGATGTCACTTCCTGGGTAACATGGTGATGTCACTTCCTGGATAACATGGTGATGTCACTTTCTGGATAAAATGGTGATGTCACGACCTGACTTCCAGAGCTGTGTGGGCTGTGGCTGCTGAAGAGAATAATGACAGAGGGACACTGAGGGACACTGAGCATCCCTCTGCCATTATCCTCTCCAGCAGCAACAGCCCGCACAGCTCTGGCAGTCGGGTCGTGACACCACCATGTTATCCAGGAAGTGACATCACCATGTTTTCCAGGAAGTGACATCACCATGTTATCCAGGAAGTGGCATCACCATGTTATCCAGGAAGTGGCATCACCATGTTATCTAGGAAGTGACATCACCATGTTATCCAGGAAGTGACATCACCATTTTTATCCAGGAAGTGACATCACCATGTTATCCAGGAAGTGACATCACCATGTTATCCAGGAAGTGACATCACCATTGACTGAGGTTTGGGTAACACTGATGCTTTTACTACTTATAAGTTACATCAGTAGGGTGATCAAGTGATCCAAGGAATCAACAGAATAGTCATCAAAGGAATCAAAAGCTTGGTGATCAAGGAATGGACAGAACAATGATCAAATGATCTAAGAAATCATCAGAACAATAATCAATAGTACAAGCCATCAACAGAACAGGGATTAATTGTCCGAGAAATGAACAGAATAGAGATCCAAGGGATAAACAGCATAATGAAGAATGATCCAAGAAATCGACAGCATACGGATCCAGTGATCAAAGGAATCAAAAATATAATAATCAGTAGACAGAATAGTTACCAATGATCTAAGAAATTGATAGCCTGATAATCAATGAGTCAGGAAATCAATAGCACAAAGATCCGAGGGATCAATAGCATAGTGATGAATAATCCAAGAAACTGACACTGATCCAATAATCAATGGAATCGAGAGCATAATGATCAATGATCCAAGAGATTGACAGTATCGGGATCAATGATTTAAGAAGGCAGAATATTGATCAGTAATCCAAGAAATCAATAGCCTAGTGATCAGTGATCCAAGGAATCGACAGCATGATGATGAAGTGAATCAACAGTATTGTAATCCAATAATCTAAGACATCATAATAGGCAATAATCCAAGAAACTGATGACATAGTGATCCAAGAAATAGACCCCATAGTTATCGAGTTACCCAGGTGAGCGAAAACAAAGTAAGTAGATGAAGGGGGGGGGGGCTATGGTACAGATTTAACAAACCCCTCCCCCCCTTAAAGTGCAAATTCCCATAGGGACTCCACTTTCTCATTTTGTACTAATTTAGTACATTTTGGACAAATCCTCCATAGACTGCAATTCTCATCACAACCACTGGGTGACTGTAGCAAAAACAACTTCCCACAGAGTATAGCAAAATCTTGTTTTTTCTCCTCATTGATCCAAGAGAAAAGGTAGGGACGGACGCTTACTGTATGTCTTATATCTTAAAGTTCATCTCAAGAGCTGGAACCCCCGCGCTGCACGTGGCCTGCCGATGTGGTCAGGAAGCTAACAACAGCTGAGGCAGCTATGTTACCCAATTTCTGTAATTCCCATAGAGGTTAATGGGAGTTATATAGACAGCATAGTGCATTGTGCTAAACTGAATAACTCTTGTTAACTTCTAAGAGAGTTACACAAATTACAAAAAAGTTGCCTCTGCTGTTTTTGGCTTCCTAACCGGGCCAATATCAGTCAAGAGGAAGCCAAAGGGCCAAAGTCTCAAGAATCGTGCAGGTCCCAGAGGTAGAACCCATATCACTTAGACATTTACGCCACATCCTGTGGGTCAGTATACCAAATTCATGGGATTTTTATGTTTATGCTATTTTTCCAAAATGTACAAAAATTGCTTTGCGTCACCCTATTCTAAGCCCTATAACTTTTTATATTACCATCAAAGAGCTTTTTTTTGTTGTTTTTATTTCTACCACTGTTACCTTTCTGTGGATTTAATTAAGAATTTTTATTTCTCATAGTACAAGTTGAATACACTATAATGATAGGCTATCATATCCCTCAACAGGATGTATGACACATCACAGCCACTGGGTGGTCACATACAGAAACATGCAGCATAAACAACTCCTGGCAGAATGTCACAAAAGCATGTGTTTTTTTCCCCTGTGTTTATAGCTGTTGTCTAGATCCCCAACCCCCTCTGTGTTATTAACAGTAGCCGAGTTAATGCCTCACTCCCTGGCCATAGCAGACAGGCAGTAATCCATCAAAATGACAGCCCTCAACTCCATGGAGCTGCCAGAGTTGGTGTAGCTGTGCTGAGCACTGAATAGCAGAGCACAGGCAAGCAAACATGATGCCAGCCCTAGTGCTGCTGGTGAAGAGAACCAATCACAGTGAAGAAGTCCACCCACCGAGGAAACCAGGAAGTGGAGCAATCTTCAAGAAATGTGCAAGGTAAAAAGGGGAGGGGGAGGAGCCACAAGAAAGGGTAAGGAGGGACACATCAGCAAAATAGAATCCTATTGTGTACCTCTGTTTCACGCAGAGCATTTGGAGCTCTGTATCAGAATAATTGAGCTCTTCACACTATAAATATATATTGTTAGTTGCACGAATTGACATTTTGTTACAAGGTTGAATTCACTGTACGGTTGGGACCCCTCAGCTCCAATGTAAAGCTCATCCATTCACTGAGAGTCCTTGTAATTGTGACTTATCAGCAGTGCTCTCAGCGCTCTTCTTCTCTTCGGAGTCATAGCAGGTAAGCCCTATGGATAAACATCACATTCAGAGCGCAAGCCGTGCAGAATATTCCATTGTTGAAGCCAATTATCGGCACAGCGTGACCCGATCCTAATGCCCGCTCTAATGTTAAGCCACATTTCATGCTCTTCTGGTTGATAAAAGTAGAAACATAAGGAATTGCACGACAATATATCACAGCTCTTATATATAGATTAGGGTAAGAGCGCCGCACGGGAGACGGGGGACGAAAACGCTATAAAGCTGGTGGATTACACAATTATATGTAATATAGCAGCAGGAGCGAAACACATTAAAAACTGAACTTTTATTCATTAATATCCTACAAATACCATAAGAAAGGCACAAATATAAATATAATAACAAAATATCAGGAGTGAGGCCATATTCTGGGGGACAGTTAACCAGAACATCTCCTGGTAACCAGTATGGATGTATCCTGATATGAGTGGCGTGAAATAATCAGCCTCAGGGAAAAATAAAAATGATTTTAAGATACTCTGTCAGGAAGTGTTTATGCTCTATGTGTGTGTATGAGGCCACCCAGTGGTTGAGATGGAGATTGTGATGGCGATTGTGGACTGGTGTGTGTTTGTTGGCATGTTGTGGTATTGTGTTAAATGTATATCATGAGAAACTGGAGTTTTTATCTAAAATTATCAACATACATTTGAAAAGAATGAATCTGAGATTTCTGTGACACATTGCACAACATGTGGACATACCTTAGAACACAATAAACACCTATGAATTGCAATGGATGCCGCAATCATGAGCTGTTACTAGTCCGTAGACACAAGAGAGATAAGGGTATAGGGATGCATAGGGATAGGTTCTAGTGTAGATGAGGTGCACCATAAATATTCATGGGGTGTAGCTACAGGGGGGCATATACACAGCAGTCTAATCAGGTATTAAATAGGCCAACATGCCCCTTTAAAACACAAAAAGTCATGTTTAGTAGGAAGAGCTGTGACATATTTTGTATTGGGTCCTAATTTCATAGTTTATGTTACTTTCCTGCTGTACATATGTGTCCATTCTCACATTTCTCTTAGATAAGCTATAGAAAATAATTTTTCATAACATCCATTTACCACAGTATCCCAAAATGTTATCACTACACCTATAAGGCCTTATTTTAATATATATCTCCTTAGTCTGCCCTTACATATCCACACAGTGTTTACACTTCGTGAGAGAATGTCGTGACCTCAAGTTGCTGGAGATCTGAAAATTTCACAACATGAAACACTAAGTTTAGATGAGTTGAGAGTGAGGACATCTGTCTGTTTTGAATGTTAGGGTATGTTCAAGTTTAGGAATAGGTGAGGAATTAAAGAAGAAAGTTTTATGTTTGAGATTTCCTCTTCTTCAGCTCTGGCAGAATAAGCACAGAATTCAAGCAGAATTTGAGCGGAAATTCAAAGCCCCAATGACTTCTATGGGATTTCTCTAGCAGAATCCACCCATTTGGCTTATCAATTCTTCGAGCGGAAAGTAGATCCACGGCGGAACATTCTGCACGTAAATTCCGCTGTGTAAAAAAAAGAGTGAAAATCCCATTGAACACAATGGGACATTGCTCTGGGCATATTTTATGGGCGGAATTTCAAGCAGAATAGGCCTAAAATTAGGTGCTGATCCCAACTTAAAATTCATTGCCTGTTATGTGTAAACATACCCTTCCATGTGACAGCGGACATGACGCTGCTGGTTCAGTATCTGGAGGATTTTTATAAAGTTAAATGAAACATGGTGAGCAAAGAACTTTACAGAAATAGATGCCAGTAGTTGCTGAGTACGCTCAGATTTGTCTAGACCACTGGAGTGAAATAGAGCGCACCATGAGTAGAGTACTTTTATTTTAAAATCTCCAGTTTCCAGTACTTATCAGCTGCTGAATGTCCGACACTGCTCTCTTCTGCCACCTCTGCCCAGGAACTGTCCAGAGGGAACTGTTCAGAGCAGTAGCAAATCCACATATAAAACCTCAGATGCCATGACTGTATAGGTTTACAGTTTACACATATCAGAATAAGAAATGTGCTCATATGATCTTACAAGGAATTAGGGGTAGACATCATATTAGAATACCTCTCATTGCCATTGAACCAATTTATCTACAGATAGGCCCTTACTTTTTCTTAATATTCCAAAATATGTCTCACAACATGATCAGCTTAAAAAAAAACAACCCCAAACCTTATTGTTATACTCAGTCGGGAGGTGACTATGCTTCATGTGACTATATGTGGCCACCCAGTGGTTGGGATGTGATCTGCAGTCAGTGGTTTCTATGTAGATGACGCCTTCTGAGTGTATCTGGAGAAAGCTAAGGGTGGACACATCGGTATGAATACAAACTACTCATCACTGGGGCTGAATAAGGTGACGTCCCATTGTAACAGCTTAGTTGCTTTTCTCGAAAATAAAAGTTTTGCTTCCATTAGGAATTATAATAATTTCTATTTTTTGTATTAATTAGGGAAGAAAAGATGCGAGCCGTTCACAGCATCCCAGTGTAAATGGATTCATCCTCCCACTCAGGCTGTATGCTCCGGTATTATTCACAGTCCATCTGGTCGCTGGCATTGACTAAGCTGTTACGGTATTTTCTTCATGAATGGCTTACAGGGTGTGATTACCTTATTAAGGCTCATAAAAAAATTACCAAAGAAGATGGAGAGGTAAGGGCGTCAAAGTCTGACATCCGTCAACCACTGCTCCAGCTCCCGGGCTGCTTCATGGTGGGAAGGAACATGACGGGATGAGTCAGGATGACTATTTACTGACAAAGAGCTCGCACAGGCTTCTCTTAAAAGAAAAACATATATCCCTTTCAAGGAAAACTATTATCTTTCATTAAATGTTCTTAAAGGGGTTTCTGGGAATTGTTTATTGATGGAATATTCTCAACATCAACATCTGAGCAGTACAGGTCCAATAACCTGCACCCCGCTAATCATCTGTTGCCATAGCCACAACACCCACATAAACGGGGTAATGCAATGTTCCATATAGCTATATACATTGGGCAGTAGCCATGCTGGGTTACTGCAGCTCACTTCCCATTCATTTTAATAGGAGTTGGGCTACAGTAACTCAGTAATGCCATTACACTAGGGGCAGAGCTGTCTGCATTCAGCCTCATTCACTGTGCATGGCAAACAGCTGATGAACTATTGATGGCCTCTACTGAGGATGGACCACCGTGTCTTGGAAGTCCCTTTTAATAATTAAATTTTTTTTTTTTATTTATTTAATATACAGTATGATCACAACATCATAACAAACAAAAACAGGCTGCAACTCCCATATCAACCACTAGGCGGCCACCTATCAAAATGCACGGCATAAACACCTCTTTATAGAGTATTACAAAATCAAATCTTTTCCCTACAATTCCTATGCTTCCTGTTATCCCACAAAAAGTTTAGTATTTCTTTACAGCTAGAACATTGGCTATAGTTATCAGTAACCTGCAGTGTATATACCAGCCTGATATACGTATATGCATAAGAAAGGCTTCTGCAGGAGCCGGATAATAGATTCCCATACGATGCCAATCCCGCCTGGAGGAAAGGTGTAATATGTAACTGTACCACAACACTCCAGACATTTATGGGGTGAGATAAATTACCTGAGACTGTGGCCTTCAAACAGGTCAGAAGAAGTAAGAAAAAAACAAAATGCCTCGCACGTTTCCCTCCTGCTCCCTCGTGAACTTTGATAAAAGGATAAATGAGGTGAATTAAACTTGCATCCAGTGGCATTTACACACCGGTCTGGAAACACATTAAAGTCCAATTTCTTAAACGTCGCTAACAAAATAATTTGTGGCATCAGACAAGTCAAAACTGTACAGTCACTCCAGAGGATTCTGCAAGGGAGAAGACACAGAATTATCTTGTCCTTATTTTGTTGGGAAGATTAGACTCTGTAATGGATTGCGGTTGCACTGACTTCTCTATATGAGAATATAACTGCTATAATACTGCTCCTATATACAAGAATATAACTACTATAATACTGCTCCTATATACAAGAATATAACTACTATAATACTGCTCCTATATACAGGAATATAACTACTATAATACTGCTCCATATATACAGGAATATAACTACTATAATACAGCTCCTATATACAGGGTTATGACTACTATAATACTGCTCCTATATACAGGAATATAACTACTATAATACTGCTCCTATATACAGGAATATAACTACTATAATACTGCTCCTATATACAGGAATATAACTACTGCGCGGTGGTACACGGGGCAATATGGTTTGATCAATTCATATACAGACACTCTGGTGTTGATTTTTAATATAGACCTAGCGGCATTAGTATCAGCCATAGATGGGATGTGCAGCCGTTCCATTCTCTCCAGTTCGTGTTTTGCAATTCTCCCTCTCTGAACAGCTAGCACTCCTTTATAAGACCCACATGACCAAAATTAGCAGGATATGTCTGTGCTCACATGTCTGGACCCTATGTCTTCCCCATTCTGTGAGAGCAGCAATGGTAAGTGTAATACCATATCCATACTTGTGTCGTTTGGGGGCAGCCTTCCCCGCCGGTGGTGCTGGCTGGGTTTTGGTGGGGCTTTTTGGGTCTGGTCCTGTGACATTGGGGTTGCAGGGCCGTTCCATGGCCTCCCTTCCCTGCACGTGCACGCTTTGCGGGGTTGGCGGTCGCTGACCGACACGGTGTGGAGTTAGCGTAGGGACCCGTGTGGACCAGAGGACCTGCGCGGTGGTACACGGGGCAATATGGTTTGATCAATTCATATACAGACACTCTGGTGTTGATTTTTAATATAGGCCTGGCGGCATTAGTATCAGCCATAGATGGGATGTGCAGCCGTTCCATTCTCTCCAGTTCGTGTTCATAACTACTATAATACTGCTCCTATATACAGGGATATAACTACTATAATACTGCTCCTATATACAGGGATATAACTACTATAATACTGCTCCTATATACAGGAATATAACTACTATAATACTGCTCCTATATACAGGAATATAACTACTATAATACTGCTCACTATATACAGGGATATAACTACTATAATACTGCCCCCTATATACAGGAATATAACTACTATAATACTGCTCCTATATACAAGAATATAACTACTATAATACTGCCCCCTATATACAGGAATATAACTACTATAATACTGCTCCTATATATAGGAATATACTACTATAATACTGCTCCTATATACAGGAATATAACTACTATAATACTGCTCCTATATACAGGAATATAACTACTATAATACTGCTCCTATATACAAGAATATAACTACTATAATACTGCTCCTATATACAGGGATATAACTACTATAATACTGCTCCTATATACAGGGATATAACTACTATAATACTGCTCTTATATACAGGGATATAACTACTATAATACTGCTCCCTATATACAAGAATATAACTACTATAATACTGCTCCCTATATACAGGAATATAACTACTATAATACTGCTCCTATGTACAGGAATATAACTGCTATAATACTACCCCCTATATACAGGAATATAACTACTATAATACTGCTCCTATATACAGGGATATAACTACTATAATACTGCTCCTATATACAAGAATATAACTACTATAATACTGCTCCCTATATACAGGAATATACCTACTATAATACTGCTCCCTATATACAGGAATATAACTACTATAATACTGACCCCTATATACAAGAATATAACTACTATAATACTGCCTCCTATATACAAGAATATAACTACTATAATACTGCTCCTATATACAGGAATATAACTACTATAATACTGCTCCTATATACAGGAATATAACTACTATAATACTGCCCCTATATACAGGAATATAACTACTATAATACTGCTCCTATATACAGGAATATAACTACTATAATACTGCTCCTATATACAGGAATATAACTACTATAATACTGCTCCTATATACAGGAATATAACTACTATAACGGCACAAGCACGGAGATAAAGGATCACCGAAGCACTCACCGGTTTGTAGTAGTCTTCAAGAGTTTATTACATAAACATCACAGGGAGGGGAGATGGTGGATAAGGTGCGGGAGCGTCTCTGCAAACAACGTTTCACGCCGAAGCGCTTTGTCAAGTTCAGAGTACGTCACTACCGGGGTAGGTGTGTCTTATATACAAACAGTGTACATGAATGAGTCTTGAAACACAAAAAACAAGTGATTAGAGAAAAAACAAATATATATATATCTTACAAGAAAACGCTCCAATCATTCCTTTCGTTGAGCCCCCCAGGGCCAGTAGCGTCTAACTTAGCGATCCATAGAGCTTCATGCCTAAGTAACCTTTGATGCCTATCGCCTCCCCTTACATGTGGATCAATACGTTCTAAGCCTAAGAAGCGAAGGCATTTGGTGTTCCCTGCATGGACCTTATTCACATGGTCAATGAGCCGTGGGACTCCTTTACCCGTTCTAATAGAGTATGCATGTTCCTTATATCGTGTCCACATTGGTCTCTTAGTTTTGCCGATGTAGAACCGATTGCATGGGCATATGATGGCATAAACAGTGAAGGGGGTTCTACATGTGATAAGGTTATCAATCTGGCAATCTACACCGTTGAGTTTAACGTAGTCAGTGGGAATGAGTTGGGAGCAGTAATTGCATGTACCACAGCGTTTATTACCCTTTATAGTGCTATGACTTAACCAATCGTTGCGCATTCTTTTTTGGGACATGTTCACATTAAGAACATCACCGATGGTGCGATTCTTACGATAGGTGATAAGTGGGCCTAATGCAGCTACCTCTTTAAGTTCTTCGTCCTGTTCAAGCAAATGCCAATGCTTGTGTATGCTATTGGCAATAATATTATTTAACGGGGAGTTCTGGAATGCGAAGGTGAATCTATTAGTTTCTTTATCGGGACTGGACTTTGGTACAAGTAAATCGGCTCTAGAGAGTGTATTGGCTCTTTCCCTGGCTGTAGATACAATATTACGGGGATAGTTCCTTGCCAGTAGTCTCTGTTGGAGGGCATCGGCTTGCTTAGAAAAGGACTCATCAGTACTATTGATTCTCTTAAGGCGGACCATCTGACTGTAAGGGATTGAGTTTTTTACTCGGGTGGGATGCGAGCTCCCGTAATGGAGTAGAGCATTACAAGCAGTTTTCTTTCTAAAAACTGAGGTTTCTAATCTGCCATTGGTAGCTTGTACCTGGACATCTAGGAAGTCCAGAGAGGTACCTCCTATGGTGTATGTGAAATACATGTTAACCCCATTATTGACGTTCAGGTAATTAACAAAATCAGTGAAACTGTCCTTGCTACCATCCCACACAACGAAGACATCGTCGACATAACGAAAGTATGCTCTGATGCCTCCGATGTGCGGGTTATGGGCACTAAACACCAGATCATTTTCTAGCTTAGCTAAAAATAAATTAGCGTATGTGCAGGAGACCGGCGTACCCATCGCGGTGCCGACCTCCTGCACATACCACTGATCATCAAACAGAAATACGTTGTTACGCAGGACGAAAAATAAAGCTTCTTTAACGAACTCTCTAAACTCGGCAGGCTGATCACACCTAGACACAAACCAGTCGATCGCCTCTACACCCGCATCGTGGGGGATGCGGGTGTAGAGGCTCTCGACATCGATGGATGCCAAAATACAGCCCTCAGAAAAATGTACAGTATCAAGGGCATTGATGAAATCTCCCGAATCTTTCAAGTAGCCTGTGGTCTCAGCAAGTAAAGGTCGTAGGGACCAGTCAAGAAATTGTGACAGGTATTCAGTGGGTGACCCAATGGCTGACACAATGGGGCGCCCAGGTGGTCTATCCAAACACTTGTGAACTTTTGGAAGGAAATACCACCTGGGCGCCCTGGGTGCAAGGGGTAACAGCTTTTCGGCTGTGCGTTTCTGGATGGCACCATTACTACTATACCTATGGAGGAGGGTACGAAGCTGCTCCTGAATCCTAGGTATCGGGTTCTTATTAAGCAGGTGGTAAGTATTACGGTCACCTAACTGTCTTTTAGCCTCCTCCATGTAGTAGGATCGTGACATGACAACGGTGGCCCCTCCCTTATCTGCCCTCTTTGTGATTAAATTGGGATGTTTTTTAAGCCATTTAAGGGCCTTACTTTCTTTAGGTGTTAAGTTATTAAATGCTTTAGGATAGACCAGGGCTTTAACATCTTTCATTACAAATTTGTGGAACGTGTCTATGGGGCCTCCTGGTGTTACTTGGGGGCAGTAAGTAGATTTATTGCCTCCCTTAAAGGGATCAGCTAAAATCTGTTCTCTAGATGGCACCTGGGAATCCCCCGTTAAATAATATTATTGCCAATAGCATACACAAGCATTGGCATTTGCTTGAACAGGACGAAGAACTTAAAGAGGTAGCTGCATTAGGCCCACTTATCACCTATCGTAAGAATCGCACCATCGGTGATGTTCTTAATGTGAACATGTCCCAAAAAAGAATGCGCAACGATTGGTTAAGTCATAGCACTATAAAGGGTAATAAACGCTGTGGTACATGCAATTACTGCTCCCAACTCATTCCCACTGACTACGTTAAACTCAACGGTGTAGATTGCCAGATTGATAACCTTATCACATGTAGAACCCCCTTCACTGTTTATGCCATCATATGCCCATGCAATCGGTTCTACATCGGCAAAACTAAGAGACCAATGTGGACACGATATAAGGAACATGCATACTCTATTAGAACGGGTAAAGGAGTCCCACGGCTCATTGACCATGTGAATAAGGTCCATGCAGGGAACACCAAATGCCTTCGCTTCTTAGGCTTAGAACGTATTGATCCACATGTAAGGGGAGGCGATAGGCATCAAAGGTTACTTAGGCATGAAGCTCTATGGATCGCTAAGTTAGACGCTACTGGCCCTGGGGGGCTCAACGAAAGGAATGATTGGAGCGTTTTCTTGTAAGATATATATATATTTGTTTTTTCTCTAATCACTTGTTTTTTGTGTTTCAAGACTCATTCATGTACACTGTTTGTATATAAGACACACCTACCCCGGTAGTGACGTACTCTGAACTTGACAAAGCGCTTCGGCGTGAAACGTTGTTTGCAGAGACGCTCCCGCACCTTACTCACCATCTCCCCTCCCTGTGATGTTTATGTAATAAACTCTTGAAGACTACTACAAACCGGTGAGTGCTTCGGTGATCCTTTATCTCCATGCTTGTGCCACTACATTTCTGTGTTTCCTGCCGTAGCACCCCGGTATTAGTCTGACACATTTGCCGTGGACGTCTATCCATTGTGCCTCACCTGCATTCATTACCCTTACACACCGAGAGTGCGGGCACTACGTTCTCCTTGTTTGATTCATAACTACTATAACACTGCTCCTATATACACAGATATAGTAACAGGCAGCTATCTGTCCCATATCAGACTTAGCATTACCCTGGTGTTCTGTACATCATGCGGTAGATGTAGGAGACCACAGTGCAATCCTCCAGGGTATGTGGGTTAATAAACAGAAGCTCGGCTCTTACTTACTAATTTATTGTCATTTGTTTGATTTAAGTCTAATTGGCTCATGGAAATAATTGATTAATAAACCATCTGCGCACTACAGATCCAGAGGAGTGTTTGTCTTGCATACAGCATTCTGTCTGCGTCCTCTACTACACTACAGGCGCGGCAGGGAGCGGTCCAGCTCTCCTGTCATACATGCATCAGGTTGCCTGCAATGTCGCAGTCTTTTTCATGTAACAGAAGGAATCTGAGTTTCTGATGTTCAGAAAACGGGACATTAGAAGATACAATGTTACTATGTAGTAAAAGCATCGCTATAATAATCTGTGGGGCTGAAGACAATTGTCCATCCATCAGACACTTCTCCATACTGATTATCCTGTACTGTAATACTGTCCGGGTGAGAAGGATCCATAAGTCTCCATTACGTAACATATTCAGAGAGGACTGACACAGAGAACAGTCTGCCAGCTTATGGATGACAACCACATTGCACAACAGAATAGCTACTGTTACTGGTTGTCACCCAGATAGCTCATGTCTCACAGTCACCTCTGCCAAAATAGTCATGTCCCTAGATAAGTTATGTCTCCCAGATAAGTCACATCTCCCAGATAAGTCACGTCTCCCAAAAAAGTCATGTCTCCAGATCAGTCACATCTCCCAGATAATTCATGTCACCCAGATAAGTCATGTCTCCCAGATAATTCCTGTCACCCAGATAAGTCATGTCTCCCAGATAATTCCTGTCACCCAGAAAAGTCACGTCTCCCAGATAATTCCTGTCACCCAGATAAGTCACATCTCCCAGATAAGTCATGTGAGAAACAGATCGCTGATCTCAGGGAGACCAGCCAAACAATAACACTGCCGGCTGCAAGTGAAATCCTAGGTGCATTGCCCCCTGGGAAACATGAATATGCAAATGAAGAGCTTGTGGAGCCTCATCAAAGAATCTCTAAACACAGGACTAGCCAGATATCGCTTCGGAAAGGACCCAGCCAAGTCACCCTGATAAGTCATGTCTCCCAGATAGCACATGTCTCCCAGATAAGTCATGTCACCCAGATAAGTCATTTCTCCCAGATAATTCATGTCATCCAGATAAGTCATGTCTCCCAGATAGAACATGTCTCCCAGATAAGTCATGTCACCCAGATAAGTCATGTCTCCAAGATAAGTCATGTCTCCTTGATAAATCATGTCTCCCAGATAAGTCATGTCTCCCAGATAAATCATGTCTCCCAGATAAGTCATGTCTCCCAGATAAGTCATGTCTCCCAGATAAATCATGTCTCCCAGATAAGTCATGTCTCCCAGATAAGTCATGTCTCCCAGATAAATCATGTCTCCCAGATAAGTCATGTCTACCAGATAAGTCACTACTCCCAGATAAGTCACTACTCCCAGATAAGTCACGTCTCCCAGATAAGTCACGTCTCCCAGATAGTTCATGTCTCCCAGATAAGTCATGTCACCCAGATAGCTCAAATCTCCCAGATATCTCACGTCCCAAATAACTTCTGTCACCCAGATAACTAACGCACATCTGTGATACGTGTGGTTACTGGGGGGTTAATAATAGTTAATTAATTAAATAAATAAATAAAAACAACAACAAATCAACCAAATTGTTGTTTATTTATTAGTTTTCTGTATTTTTTTTTTTTTTTTTCAAAGTCAAAAGTCAAGACAGAATAAGTGGAAACTTTTATTAATCTGTATCTCACTATGTACTTAAAGTAATTCTTTTTTTTTTTTTGGGGGGGGGGGGGGGGAGGGGGGTTCTATAAAAAGAAATACAAAATGAATACAAATAAACACCATCTGCCACAGCAACAAAATAAAAATAAAAATAATCTAAAAATATTCTTTTTATTCCTTTTGAAATTCTGTTACTTTGTTATTATAGGCGAAACAAGAAGCCAAATGAGACCAAGTACAATTCTGCGTGTAGGCGTCAGCGGTTTGCACAGAGCCTGCATGGTGGCAAGCTGCGGCATCCCTGCGGTATGAGCTCCGGGCACTTCATGCGACACCGTATGGTGCCCGTATATGACGTCTGTAGAAACAATGTATACAGAATAGAGATTTTCCACAACGTGGCATCCAATGGAGCCGGCCACAAGCTACGCATGAGATTGGAGATACTGCAGGGCCCCATCGCCATCTATGGAGCCACAATTTTGGCTCTATACAGATTGGGCTAGAGGCGGCCATTTGGCGGCGTGTGTTAACCCTTCGGTTGTATTGCTTATACACAGAGGAGTTAATGGGAGAAGAAACATGCTGAAGATGGAACAGGTTAATAAAACTCCACATTTTTCAGACGTCAGAAAAGCTTTGCGGCGGTAAAATCCCTGGCAGCTATTTCCCAGCATCCAGATATGTTTTGTAATTATGTATGGGGAAATGAATGGGTCTGTGTAGCTGTGTGACACGCGGCCAGCAGAACTCGGCAAACATCAGCCAATAACATGATTGATAGTGTGTAGTATTTTCCAATGTTGCTGTGGCAGATGGTGGGTTTAGGTAATTAGACACGAGGGGGTGTAAATGGCGACGACATTACACACAGGCTCCAAACCGTTTGCAACGTTGTCAGACTTCATGGGCGTCTGCATAGAGCGTAATAACTCCTCACATCCCATTGTGTTTCATTTAGATTAAATTTTAATAAAAGTCTTTTTTTTTCTCTTTTAATCATTTATTTGTCCTTCCCTTCAAATCACAACTAATGTAGATGAAACATCGCATCCTCTGTATACCCTTATAGAGAGATCCGGAACTAAGGATGCGTGCACACTATACTCCAGCCTCCTGCCCCCCCAGCACATGATAGAGAGGAGAGAGAGAGAGAGAGAGAGAAGATAGATAGATAGATAGATAGATAGATAGATAGATAGGAGATAGATAGATAGATAGATAGATAGATAGATAGGAGATAGATAGGATATAGATAGATAGATAGATAGATAGATAGGAGATAGATAGATAGATAGATAGATAGATAGATAGATAGATAGATAGATAGATAGATAGGAGATAGATAGATAGGAGATAGATAGATAGATAGATAGATAGATAGATAGATAGATAGGAGATAGATAGATAGATAAATAGATAGATAGATAGATAGGAGATAGATAGATAGATAAATAGATAGATAGATAGATAGATAGGAGATAGATAGATAGATAGATAGGAGATAGATAGATAGGAGATAGATAGATAGATAGATAGATAGATAGATAGATAGATAGGAGATAGATAGATAGATAAATAGATAGATAGATAGATAGGAGATAGATAGATAAATAGATAGATAGATAGATAGATAGATAGATAGATAGATAGGAGATAGATAGATAGATAGATAGATAGATAGATAGATAGGAGATAGATAGATAGATAGATAGATAGATAGATAGGAGATAGATAGATAGATAGATAGATAGATAGATAGATAGGAGATAGATAGATAGATAGATAGATAGATAGATAGATAGATAGATAGATAGGAGATATATAGATAGATAAATAGATAGATAGATAGATAGATAGATAGATAGATAGATAGGAGATAGATAGATAGATAGATAGATAGATAGATAGATAGATAGATAGATAGGAGATAGATAGATAGATAGATAGATAGATAGATAGATAGATAGATAGAAGATAGATAGATAGATAGATAGATAGATAGATAGGAGATAGATAGATAGGAGATAGATAGATACTGTAGGCTAGTTTCTCTCCCATTGTATTCCATGTGGATTTCTATAGAGCTGCAGGTTCTTCATTACATAACTTATCATTATGTTGTACAATGACGCGTTGAGCTCTGCTATATCTGTATATGTTGCCAGCACCTGCTGAAGCTGTATACACACAATTATAACAATTATGGAAAATGAGGAATAAAAGCCCCGTCATGCAGAGCTCCTGTGTACTCCATAATCACCCCCACCCCCCATAGGGATCCTGGATGGGTTCAGAGACCTCCCAGCTCTACCGGGAATGTGACTGTCAGCTCTACAACAAGATTAGGAGGTGTCTGGCAGCTGTCTGTCACCGGTGATCCAGGCCTACAGGCATGAGAGGTCTCATCCAGCGATACAATGTTATTATAGGGATTGTTCTAGAATGTAACCGCACTAGGATGAGCGCCGTCCGTCCCTATACACCCCGCCTCGGGTCCGAGAAGGCTGCACTGTTGGCAATAACCACCACAATGCTCCATTTTTTAAAATGTTTTTGCACAATATTAATGAACCAGGAAGCACCGGATGAACAGTGCAAGACATCATGTAAGAATTCGACTTTTCAAGGTGTGTCTTTTTGTTATTGTGAACAAAGGGTAGAAAAAACAGGCAGAGGACGGCGCCTCGTGTGATACCGCAAAAGTTGTTGGTAATGAGAAAGGGAAGGTAGCAAGGCTCACCTTGTTGCCCCTTGGGCTTTATGCATATCACCCTGAGGTAGGGTAGGTGGATGGAAGGTTGATCCTGACGTGGGTCCAGGCGGAAGTCCTTCTGATGTGATGTTAGGCTGCAAGAGCTAGTTGAGGGTACATGAACGGGATACTCCCAGAAAAAAGGGGCCCGTATGATACAAGAAACAAACGTAAAAACAAGAAGTGGCTTGAAACAGCCGTACCCGAGTGATAACCAGCGCTGCCCAACACAGTATTCAGGAGTAGAGTGCAAATAAAAAT
This sequence comes from Dendropsophus ebraccatus, assembly GCF_027789765.1. Taxonomy (NCBI): domain Eukaryota; kingdom Metazoa; phylum Chordata; class Amphibia; order Anura; family Hylidae; genus Dendropsophus; species Dendropsophus ebraccatus. The sequence continues at coordinate 93,129,586 of NC_091464.1, forward strand.
GTAAAAGTTTATTGCATGCTGCACATATTACGCGTTTCAAGAGTACTAGGCTCTCTTCATCAGATTAAGATGCACTTAATCTGATGAAGAGAGCCTAGTACTCTTGAAACGCGTAATATGTGCAGCATGCAATAAACTTTTACATTTTTATTTGCACTCTACTCCTAAATACTGTGTTGGGCAGCGCTGGTTATCACTCGGGTACGGCTGTTTCAAGCCACTTCTTGTTTTTACGTTTGTTTTTTGTTATTGTGCAAACTGATACATTGAAACGAACCCTCTGTGAACGGGATAAATTCAGAAACAAATATTTTAATTGACTAACATGAAGACGCGGCGCGGCGCTGTGGCTGAGGAGTCTGCACGTATTCTCATTGGGTGATGCCGTCATTTTGCTAACATTCCCCTCATTTTGCAGGATAATAGCGCGTTCTGTGCCGAGGATTCACTGGAGAGCTCTGGCTGTATTACCGGAGTTCGCCGTAGCCCGGGGCTTTCAATGATCAACACAAGGAAAGTTTAATTACAGATTGTGCCGCTGCAAAACACTGTGCCGCTGCTCGGACCAGACATCGATTCCCATAAACTATTAAAGGGGTTGTTCACCAAAAATAAAATTCTTTCAAATCAAGCATTATGATGCAAGAAAGTGTCAGTAATTGAGTTCTATGAAAAAATCTGAAGTCTTCCAGTACTTATAAGCTGCTGTATGTCCTGCAGGAAGTGGTGTATTCTCTCCAGGCTGACACAGTGCTCTCTGCTGCCACCTCTGTCCATGTCAGGAACTGTCCAGAGCAGCAGCAAATCCGTATATTATCTTTACTAACAAACCAGTATACTTGACACCAATTTTCTCAGGAGGTGCTACACCTGATGTCATTCTACCATGCTGAATGTATGTTATCACAATTTTATATCTATATAATATACAGAATGTTATTCCTGTTGTTTCTAAACATTAACTATACTGTTGGCTCTAAAGTCAGCGCTTATAGATTTTCTCTTTTGTAATTTGTTCTTAAAAAACCTAATAAAAACATTGAACCAGAAAACTTCTCCTGCTCTGGACAGTTCCTGACACGGACAGAGGTGGCAGCAGAGAGCACTGTGTCAGACTGGAAAGAATACACCACTTCCTGCAGGACATTCAGCAGCTGAAACGTACTGGATATTTTTTAATAAAAGTTAATTTTAAATCTCTGCACTCTCTGGCAGCAGTTGATTTTAAAGATTTTTTAATTATTTTTTTATGAACAGCCCCTTTAAATAAGGTTTGAAGCTGCCTGTAACACTAAACATGTACACAGACATGGTATATAGATGGGAACGGCCAATACAAAGCAAACACCGTAAGAGCGGCCCTGTCTTCTCTGCACCATGTAAAATACAGATTGTCCTTTCTTATGTCTCACTATTACCCAACATATCTATCACTAGATTGAAACTAAAATATGATATCACAATACTCTGTCAGGAGTTGTTTATGCTCCGTGTATCTACTGTATATGTCGCCACCCAGTGGTTGTGATGTGAATTGCAGGCTGTTGAGGGTTCTGTTAGCATACATGTGAGATACAGGGACATGGTTGCAGCTACATATAGATCACAATGCGAGTCAGTACGTTAACATGGTTTGTTTCTATCATATCACCAGAAATAGCTGTGTAGCTTCAGCCGTAAACTCCATTCTATTCTAACCCCTTATGATCCCCAAATCACGTCTGTCCTTTATAGAAATAACATTGACCGCCCCCATACTATACGGTGCTGCACTGTGCTGGCCATAGACATATAAAAGCAACATGAAAACGTCTACAAACAATTTTCCATGTCATAGTGTTCTGTACAGGAAGGAAGAAATAAATAAATCCATTAGAACAACCATTGTACATAACCCTCTCAGGACTCTGAGCGCTCACCCCTGCTGGCATGGACATCCATTCATATGATAGCACATGTAATACAACATTTCTCCTGTAGTGGCCGCTGCAGTACAACTATGTTATGGATACTTCTTTATCAACTATTTTCAATAGATCATGGGATCGCAGCACCTGGAGATCACCTAATAATATCTATCTATCTATCTATCTATCTATCTATCTATCTCCTATCTATCTATCTATCTATCTATCTATCTCCTATCTATCTATCTATCTATCTATCTATCTATCTATCTATCTATCTCCTATCTATCTATCTATCTATCTATCTATCTATCTATCTCCTATCTATCTATCTATCTATCTATCTATCTATCTATCTCCTATCTATCTATCTATATATCTCCTATCTATCTATCTATCTATCTATCTATCTATCTATCTATCTCCTATCTATCTATCTCCTATCTATCTATCTATCTATCTATCTATCTATCTCCTATCTATCTCCTATCTATCATCTATCTATCTATCTATCTCCTATCTATCATCCATCTATCTATCTATCTATCTATCTATCTATCTATCTATCTATCTATCTATCTCCTATCTATCTATCTATCTCCTATCTATCTATCTATCTATCTATCTATCTATCTATCTATCTATCTATCTCCTATCTATCTATCTCCTATCTATCTATCTATCTATCTATCTATCTATCTCCTATCTATCTATCTATATATCTCCTATCTATCTATCTATCTATCTATCTATCTATCTATCCACCAGAAATGCCTCCTGTATTCCTTTTGCATGCGCCAAGTTGACTTGTGTACCAATGCGGTAATGAATAGCGTCTCTTCTTGTACTGAAGCTCTATCTATTCCATTTGGCTACAGCCGGATACGAGCAGAGCGCACTTCTGAGGCTCGCTCCATGACTCAGCACTTTGGATGGAGGAGGTGATTAAGGAATAGCTGGGGGGTGATTGTAGTTTATGAGGTAATAACCATTTCCAGTTAAGTCTACACGGTGGATGAATGTTACAATCATTCCATACTTAGAGGAGCATTCACAAAGCTGCAGTGCGGGTCTAGGATATTTCTCTTCAGTGAACGACTGTAATAACTGTACATCGGTACACAGGAGCGGTCACCATCACATCCTGTCACATGACATGTCAGCTGGAGACCAGTGCTCCCAGTGCTCCTTTCTGCATACTGGGTAGAAGTGTCAGTATACAGATATATCCATGTACAGGGCAGGGTCTCATGGTTAGTGATGTTAGACTTGATTCTGAACTAAAGAGGTTTATTTAGAATTTTACCAAAATTTTCAAAATCGTTGAAATCCAAGTCTTTTGTGATTTAAGTTTTGCCTGGTGACCAGGTTTATTCAGACAAACAACCCTAAATGGTGCGGTAAAAAAAAAGCATGCTAACTAGACATGAGCGCAGCTCGAGCATGTTCTGGTGTGACCGCCATTTCAAAAGTGGTGGCTGAAGTTAGATAGAGCTCTAAGGAGATTGGGAAAACATGAATACAACCGTAGGCCATAAGCTGTATCCTTGTTTTCTTGGACTCCTTAGGGCTGCATCCAACTTCACCAGACTCCGGTAATCACATTCAGACTCCAGCATGCCCGATATGGACTCTTCCTCCTCCAGTCTGGCTCTTGATCTTCTTCCTCCAGTCTAATAATCTTTTTCCTGGTTCTGAGTGCTGAGATGAGTGCTTGGTGCATAAGACAGGACACTATTGTAGCCAGTGATTGGCTAAGGTGGCAGGTCTTACATCGAGCACTTGTCTTGGAAGAAGATCAGGGGACCAGGAGGAGAAGAACAGAAACGGCAGGGGATCAGGGCTAGGTCAGCACCCCTTCTTTCTATTCTCATCCCGCCAGTATATTATTTTTAAGAAAACAATGGCCTACACCTTTCATATCTACCAGTGGTTGGTATACAGTAATACCGAAAAACCCAACATCTTGAGCAAGAGTCTCTGTACACAATATAATATGAAACCATAGGAAACAATGTCGTGTTTAGTCTTTGAGGGTGAGTACAGTATATAAAACATAGTTTGAAGTCATTGTGTCTGGATTGGAAGTCAAAGCCGTAGTCATCATTGGATACAATGTCATTGATGGGGGGTTGAGTAGGGGTCCCCAGTCCTTAGTCCTTTTCATTGAGGTTTAAGGTCATGGATGGGAAACCTTCAGCCTTCCAGCCAAAGGATGTCCAGGCATGATGGTAATTTTAGTTTTGCAACAGTTGGTGGGCCCAAGGCCCCCATCCCTTCTTTAGGTAATGGTCTTCTCTAGGGTTGAGCAGACTTGCTGAACTGCTCAGGTTCGGCAATGTTCTCCGAACCCAAACACTCTGTACTTTTTTTTCCTCCTGGAAGCCATAGGGTGATATCTAACTTCTCCAGCTGCCGGGAGTCAAATACAGAGTGTTTGGGTTTGGAGAACATTGCCAAACCCAAGCAGTTTGGCAAGTTTGCTCAACAGTATTCTTCTCTATATTATTTGCCTTTTTTGTAAGTTCCTGTTTATACATTGGAGTATTTTATACAAGTACTATTATCATTATTATTGTTTTTGTGATTTTTTTCCCGTTATGCATATTGCCATAAATAGTGAACTACAAATGCACTGATGAGCAGGAACGCCGTCTCCTGCCTCTCATATACATGGAAACAAATGGTTGTCGTTATTGTCATAGGACGACCAATTGACATAGCTGTCTATTATTCGCCATCTGTGCCCCGCTGTGCAGAAGCAAGGCCAGCGATGGTACATTTCCTTACTGAAGTCTTGCTGATGGTTCCTCATTATACTTCTATATAAGGTGTACAAATAGAGCACTTCAATCCCCAGAGACTATTGTGTGCACTAGTAATTCTATCCAGTGGTTCACAGCTACAATAGACACAAAAGGCTAAAACTCAATAGAGAAAAGGCGCACTATTTCATTGCATGTTATTGCACTCCCTGATGATCATTGTGAACGGCCGGTTGGATGCCGCCGGGCTCTTGTTAACCTCATGTTGGAGAGATTTTTTTTTTTTTTACCTTTACAAAGCCAAAATATGTAAAAGCTTTCATGAAAGATGATAGTTATAATTGACATCTGAAATAGTTTTGTGTGTTAGATATTTTGTTTGTTGTGTGTGTGAGAACAGCCTGGTAGGGCGCACTGCGACAAAACCTTCTTGACGACATGATAACTCCCAATTACAAACATGTACACAGTGCAGAAGTACATGTAAATGGGGAGAACATTATACTCCCCCTTTAACATATCAAAGATCATACATGTCCTTGAATGGACATCTTTGTGTTATTATATATGTCATACACATGTGTCCATCCTCAACTTTTCATTAGATAAGTTAATTACATGACTTTTTTTATGACCACAATATCCCAACATCTTATTAGTACTTGAAAGCCTCATTCAGACAACAATTTCTCTGTCTCTCATAGACTTCTATACTGTTAAGTTACTATGCATGGGTGTCAAGAGTGATAACATTTAGATAAGGTAAAGATGGACACACCTGTTTAGTAAGTATGTTATGCTGATGCTGCTGTACAGGGACACACATGAAGTGTCCCTGTAATATCTGACACCATTTAATCAATGTTGGCAGTGGCGGCCTCTGAAGGGATACTCTCACAAGGTGAATGGTAGCATCTAGTTGTCGATTCATTGATAGATTTCCAGGAGGAATACCAGAGGGACTGCACAACAATAGAAGCAGTAGAACAAGTAGTTACTAAAACAGGTCATGAGAGCTAATGGTCCTCATCATCTAATGCTGGTCACCGCTATCACATGCCTTACTAACCAAAATAACAGGACACCATGCTTGTTAGAAATAATCGAAACTGGAACATATTTGAGTCCAATCGTTTGGCATAATACCAGTGACTGAAAAAGTTGGATGCAGCCTTAGGTACTCCAGGGGGATACAGACTATGGCCTAAGGCTGTATCCATGTTTTAACGAAGTCCTAAAGAATCAGATTTAAGCATGCTCCAGTTGTGCTCATCTATAGTGCTTATTAGATCCCTATTGTTTTTCAGATAATTTGGTTAAACCCTCTAAGGTTGGGATAATTTTGGCCTTCAGGACAAGGTATGAGTCTCGATGGTATCCAGGGAGTCCTCAGTATGTGCCAAAATAATTGGGGGTCATTCACTCTCTCACCCTAACACAGTTAGTTCCTCAGACAACCCAACATGAAGGAACAATATTTGTGCCAGGTGTTTGTGTCGGGTGGGCCAGTTTAGGAGGTTGACATTGTTAATGACTGTGATAATTCCCCTCACCTTGGTTCTTCTAACATTAAGTTGTGGCCTCAGTTCAGGGCATTTCACCGCAGTGGTCGTGTCACGTGAAAGGTCAGTAAAGGGTGTCATGCTGCGACTCGGAAGTGGCCACGACTGTGGACCAATAGTTTGCAAGAAATCTCGGGTGGGTTTATTAAGACTGTCGGGTCCTGATCACTGCCATTTTTAACCCCCAGTGCAGCCCTGTTTTCTTACCTTAGCTGCAATGCAATACAATGAGCACAGTATGACAGATCGTCATGTAGCCCAACCTTGTACAGCCTACGAAGAAGCTCACATTTTCACCACCCAAGTATCAATGCAGCCAACTTGGCCTGAGGCCACACTGTCTGCTTATATGGGATGTTGACTCCTACATATCTCTGCTGAAGACATCTCCAGTATCTTTCCCTTATACTGATGACAACTTGTACATTGTACTTGTGCAGCAAGATCACTGCTGATGTTTCCTCCGGCAAGAAAACAAAGATACCATAGACGCCCGCAGGCACGGAGCTATCTTTTGCAGCATGCCAGATTAGCAGGAACTTCAAATGGCGGATAAATGAATTTTCTTCCCTTTGTATCTTCAGAAAGCATTTTCATCAGTAGAGACATGGCGGACACAGAGAGCACGGCACTGAAGGAGTTACTGGGCGCAATGCTGGGGATGCCAGGAGAACAGAGATGAAAATAAATCCAACAGATAACAAACAAAGGAGAAACGATTTCCGTAATTAACACTTGTTGTTCCATCGGGACGCAGAGCCGTTCCCAGATACAAAGCGCCGGTATTATCTCTTATGAGATCGGTTTATAGGGGAAGTGACGGCTCAATGACAGCTAGAGGAAATAATATACGTCAGGAGACGCCAGTTACCGAGCAGGGATTACAATTAGCGCCGTTGTGAAGACTAAAGTATCATCATTGATTTAATTCCCAGATTCTGGTGTTTTCTATAATTACGGCCTTGGTTATCTAATGGCGGAATCGACACCGAATCTCATCAGTAACGAGAGATATTCAGAGTAAGAGATATGTACTTGTAGTGGGAGTTATTACTCATGGAGCTTCACAAGGATATGTAGCATTATTATATAACTATGGTCATTGTCATCATGGTAAATCAGGATTTTTCTAGATTTTTTTTTTAATGGTCATGAAATAACAAGAGAATGAAACAGGATACACAGATGTGTCCACCTATAATAGGGGATGTCCTACAGATGTGTCCAAACATAATAGGGGATGTCCTACAGATGTGTCCACCTATAATAGGGGATGTCCTACAGATGTGTCCAAACATAATAGGGGATGTCTCACAGATGTGTCCACCTATAATAGGGGATGTCCTACAGATGTGTCCAAACATAATAGGGGATGTCTCACAGATGTGTCCACCTATAATAGGGGATGTCCTACAGATGTGTCCAAACATAATAGGGGATGTCCTACAGATGTGTCCAAACATAATAGGGGATGTCCTACAGATGTGTCCAAACATAATAGGGGATGTCCTACAGATGTGTCCACCTATAATAGGGGATGTCTCACAGATGTGTCCACCTATAATAGGGGATGTCCTACAGATGTGTCCAAACATAATAGGGGATGTCCTACAGATGTGTGCAAACATAATAGGGGATGTCCTACAGATGTGTCCACCTATAAAAGAGGATGTCCTACAGATTTGTCCACCTATAATAGATGTCACAGATGTGTCCACCCGTACCTTTCTTTGAGTATCATTAATAGGGAATGCCCTACAGATAAATCTACATAGGTATGGGTGTGGGATGCCCATGTGTTACTTTACATTACCTGATGGAATGTTCCCCATATTTGCTTGTAGGATCCCGGCTTATGTCATATCAGAAGTTTAGAGCTGGGGGGGCTTGGGTGTGGGATGTTCACGTGTTACTATATGTTACCTGATGGGATGTTCCCCATATTTATTTGTAGGATCCCGGCTTATGTCATATCAGAAGTTTAGAGCTGTGATAATCTACATATATCAGAAGAAAAAAAGCTCTAGGTCTCCTAAATGCAATCTGCAATGATATAGTGTTTGTAATTAAGTGTTTGGCATGAAAAAATAATAAAGAATCAGGAGTCGGTCTCGTCTTGCCGTTGCATCTGCTGACTAGATGAGAAGCAGGCAGCTGTGATAGAGCGTCTCCTCTCCAGTCTGGCCCCGTGGCTTAGACGAGACGGCTGACACTGCACTGTGCATTCATCCTGCTAAGGAAATACCCACTGGAGCGATGGAAAAGTATAGCAAGGAATCCTTTATGCTTATCAATGGCGTGCGAGTCTGGAGACAACCCCCCCATCCCCTCCCTCAACCTTCCCCCCGGGGCGGCCTCTAGTTTACTCTATGGCATTCCATTTTTCTCACCCTGCTGACAAAAACCTGAGACACCGTGAAGATGTGAAAGCGTCTGATAAGCGAGGATCACAGTTGGTGAATGTGGATTCGGCTGCCGTGCTCAGAGGCTTTTTATAAGTAATGAAAACCAATTAGAAAATTCTCAAAAGGTGCAATGAGCGAGGACTCCGCAATCTTCTTCCGAGATGAACTAATGGCTGTTGTGTGCAAGTTTTTTAATAATGTTTAGCTGGTGTTGTATGCACACTCCGGGTCTTATTTTACTTGCAAGACGTAGCCATGAGGAATGTCAGCAATTATCTCTACATTAGTCTGACGATGGCGGCGGTGCCAGCTAGTATTGATAGACCGCCTCAGTGTGGCCTAGACCGGGGAACTATACAGCTGTTACAGCTATACCGTGAATACTTATGGATCTGTGTCTGGGTAGGATCCATGAAAAGAACATAGTTACGGCTGGCTTTACACTGACTCACCAGTATATGTCGGGATAATGGAAGAGATACCGACATAAATACCGACATACAGATGTAGTGGACACCAACAACAATACAGCAGTGCAACATGACAATACCACAGTGTGCCAGCCTGGGCACGGTCAGTGTACATGGCACACTACCCCAACAGCATTGTGCACCATACTATTGTTATGTGTTTTAGATACTCTTTAGGCTATATCCATGTTTTGATAAGGATGCACCCCAAAAGTGCTGTCATATTAACTGTCTGTTCCGAATTACAGGTCATAAAGTTTATAGTGCGCACTTAATAACCACTCTGATGGTTAAGGGGAATCTCATTTATCATTGGCTAAGGTACAAGAAGATTTACTTGCATAGCACTAGTGGTTACTTACATAACTATTATGGAATATAAACATCTCTGTGTATAGAAGGTCAGCGCCATATTGTAATGGCTTCATTAGGTATACAAAATATAACATCCATAACAGTTTTCCCTTACTCCCTAGGGCTGTATCCAACTTCTTCAGCTACTGGTAATGAAATGCAGAACGATCAATGTGATATACTGTATACTGACGGGCAAGGTTTACCTAACAAAGATTTTGCTCAGATTCAGTATTGATGTTAAATCTGCTGAGCCTCCTTTACTGAGTATATATATATATATATATATATATATATATATATATATATAATGACTGGCCGGGACAGGACTGCTGTGATCAGTGATTGCCCGGGCAGCTTGTCACTTTAGATGCCAGCTTTGAAGTCGTGCTGACAGTTTAGGGGAGTGGACAGGAGTGAAGGGAACGCCGTGGAGGGTGGAGAGGTAATGTATAAACGTCATTATTTTCTCCATCAGCCGTCGCATTGCTATTACTCATAGCTACTACATATAGCAATGCATAGTCTGCGGATGATGATTTTAGGTCAGGACCTAAAGACAAGATCAGCCAATGATCGTTGTCTTTATTACACAGAGCGATAATCTGCTGAATTGGTCTGATTTGACAGATTATCGCTCTGTGTAATAGGGCTCTAAGTGTGTTTTTTTTTTTTTTTTTGCTAATTACCCCCTCCCATAGCATATGCATTAAACCTTAATTAATATTAATTAACCCCATTAATATTTGCTTTTGTATTCAAGTCAATAAATCTGAAACCTTCTCTTTAACCTTTCTAAAGCTCTTTTTTTTACCCATGTACCATATGTGGTTGAGATTGGTGCAGTCATGTCTAGAAATGTTTTAGTCTTTGAGAGTTCACACCTGGTGTTCGGAAAATTTGTCATACTTTTCTTTTTTGTTCTGGCAACATTCTCTGAACCCGAATTCTCGGCATTTGACTTTCAGAGACTGCAGAAGGTAGATGTCCTATGACTGCATCCATCTTTCCCAGGACTCCCCAGGGCTGCATCCATCTTCTGCAGTCATAAGGAGTCAAATGCCGAGCATTCAGGTCCGGGGAACAAGGCAGAACTTTTTGAAAAGAACAGTTTGAAAGATCCGCTCGACACTACTCAAAATCTTTAGACGTCTTATAAGCCATGTGTCAATGCGTCTCAGTGAAAAGTGCCGCAAAATCATAAAAACATCAAATTATATAAAGAATATAATTTACATGAAGCCAATCAGTATGGATCTACGTCTCCTGAGGCGGAGAAGATCCTTTGATGTCACAGATCTCCTCCTACACACAACGGTACATCTGCACTGGTCCCTTCCATGACCAAACAGGAAGCCAAAGTCTTGACCCACACGGGGAGGCTTCCATAATGTTGCGTGCGCGATACTTAGCAAACTTTTTCAGGATGAGACGAGACTCGGCACCTGCTGTGATCCCCTACCTGCTACACAATAAAAACTTTGTTGATCTCCGCCGAGAACGCCATTGGATGTTACCAAGGTGAAGCCCAAGTGTAAACGGACTTATACAGAGCGCTCATGCAAACAAACACTGAAGACTCTCTTTATTTCCCATGGTCATAGTTAATGACTCATTAACCTTGATTTCCTCAAGACAGGCGCCCGGAACACAAATATCATACATGGACCTTTTTTTATTCAGGTTGTCATGGAAACAGTAATGACAATTTGTTCGAATCGTGCCTAATGTATTCCTCGCTTCCAGGGCTGCGCCTCGGCTTGCTTTCCGTGAGGGCAATGTGGTCTGACGTTAATGGGCACGGAGCAGAGCATTTCATTCTTCAATAATGTCTCTCATTTTCTTCCTCACTTCTCTTCTTTGTGCCGGAACCCTACTGATGTTTTATGTGATATGTATTTACTATGATCAATTCCGCTAATGATTTCAATCCTCCGAGCGCCTCTGTTTTAACACATTAGCCGTGGCCAACAAAGGAAACCAGCAAACGGATTACACAAGTTAAAAAATACAAAACACATTTATATGTATATACAAAAATCTACGGGAAGAATAACGCAGCGTGAAACATATGAGAACCCGACGGAGCTAGTGTCCGCTTGATGAAGCCGACCCGTACTTATAATGGGAACCATGACGGCAGCATGTACAGAGCCTAACACTGGCATCTGTGGGGGGCAGGGCAGAAAAGTTTAACAAAAAAAATGTATTCAGATGAACTGGGGTCAGAAAGTTATACAGATTGTAAATGACTTTTATTTAAAAAGCTCCAGTCCTCCACTACTTATCATCTGCTGTATGTCCTGCAGGAAGTGGTGTATTTTTTCCAGTCTGACACAGTGCTCTCTGCTGCCACCTCTGTCCATGTCAGGAACTGTCCAGAGAAACAAAATCCCAATAGAAAACCTCTCCTGCTCTGGACAGTTCCTCACATGGACAGAGGTGGCAGCAGAGAGCACTGTGTCAGACTGGAAAGAATACACCACTTCCTGCAGGACATGCAGCAGCTGCTAAGTACTGGGAGGCTGGAGATTTTCAAATAGAAGTATATAACAAAGCTTTCCTGTTGATTTGAAAGAAAAAAAATCACCATAGTACAACGGCCATATTTCAAAACAACATATTTCTCAAATAATGGCCATTGTCATGAAGTACGGCTGTTGTTTTTACATAGTGTTAACCTAGCCAAAGACAGTATAACTTTCTACAAACTATTAGTTGGCTTAAATTTACATGAAAAAATGTGCACCAAAATTTTGCGCATTCTAGGCACCTTTAGCCATGTCTCCTTTCAATGAAACCATACCCACTTTCTGGTAAACCATGCTCCCTTTTTGAGTGGAGATAAGGGAGATAAGATGGTTCATATCCAGTACTAGAATAAAATATTGAATATCTATCACAATAGAAGCCGTGATAGTATCATAAAGCCAGTTCTATTTTAGGTTCACTGCACCAGCCTCTTAGTATTGTACCTTACAAGTCTTTTTATGTTGCTAATGGACGCATTTTATCGCAGCACAACCACTTTGTAGTTAGATGTGGTATTGCTTATAAAGGATTATTTTTTCCCTTTGACTTTCATGCTCCTGTTTCCCTTTCACAGCACACCAGGTGGTCTGGAGGGGTATTACATTTCAATTACATTTGAAAAAAAATATGTACTCAAAATTATATATATATATATATATATATATATATATATATATATATATATATATATATATCTGTGTGTGTAGTTTCCCTTATTTTACTGTTTTTCCCTTTTCTATTCATTTTTAATGAAAAAAAAGTGAAGTCCTAGATTTTATTTCTATCTCCCCTCCTGGAATAAGTGATTGAAGCTCTTTTGTTAGGCCTGTAAAACTGAAATGAATAAAGGTTGTTTGCCGTGTAATTTGCTCTACAATGTCCAGCTGTTTCCTTCTATTACAGCTGACTCGGGGCCAAAAAGTTCATCTCTTTCAAGATTGTCAGGCTTTTCTTTTGGTTTGTTTTGGTGTATTTGGACGGACTTATTTTTGCACAGCTGTTGTACTTGGCCGACTCCGGGCCAATGTGGCTAATTAAGGAACTTTCCGAGAGACCGCCACTCGGGTCCGCTGCTCGGGACCTCACAGCGAGAGCACATCCTTTGTGTCCGCATTGTCTGGATGGAACCTTTTCTTCTGGAACCAAAAATAGATCCCGACACCCTGTTTGAGAAGGAAAGGTTATCGGTGTGCAGAAATAATGGCTGTCGCTCAATCATGTATGTTTACAGAATCATTTTTGTCAACAAAACAATTTAATAGTACGGAATCATTGGCACAAAAACAGCTCTCACTTTTTCCCCTTTCCCGCATCGCCAACCTTGTTTCCTTCTTGCAAATTAATCCACAAAACACAAGCACCTGTTGAAATGATATTTCATCATTTTCTGTAGTGCTAAAATTATGTTTACAAAACTTTGCCTCCGCCGAGCTAAGCGGGTGGAGCATTATCAGCACAAATTACCTTGTTTTTTGCCTTTTTCCGTTATTACCGGCTTTTATACAATTAACCAATTTGAGGCTAGAGATTAAATGGCATCTGGAAGCCGCCATTATATGAAGACCCAAACAATGTCATCTAGATGTGATAGGACGAGAATACAAATGGAAAGATCTATTAGTGGTGGAATTGATCATTGATGTCTAGTGGAGCGCCCCTTCTCTAGTTTGGGATCTTTATGGTTTAGATGAAGAAACAAATGAGCTTCCAAAATTTCACATAGGACGTAGGATTCAATTCAGATTTGAAAACTTAATTTGGAAAAAAAAGTTCCATGAAAAATAATTTATGACACTCCATGGTCTCCTTAGACTGTATCCAACTTCTCGAAACTCATTAACATCAAGACAACACAGCTCAAACTCTAGGTTAGCGTTAGCATTAGAGATAGTGAAGTTAGTGTCCCTATCTCTATCCCCACTTTTTCTGATTACTTATATGGCAACTAAGATTTTGGGCAAAGCTTCAGATTCTGGTAAATATGAACTTTTTGGTTCATTTGGAACAAATTTGACTAATTCAGTCAATTTGCTCATCTGTAGCTTACAGTTTGGTTCTAGTTTACAGTTTTGCTCAGCCAATCCGGAAGCGAATTCAACAGAAAGGAAACATCAGCCCCCTCCTTTATGCCTTCTCTTTCTTTTGGCTCAAATTCTGGATTTAGCATGGGAAACTGCATAGAGACTGTATGTAGAACTACAGAGTCACAGTCCTTCCCACATTCATTATGCTTCCCTGAAGCCTGGTACATATGTATAGTTCCTCAACTTTCCTCATGGATCAGCATAACCCAAAATGTGTGTAACAAGGTGACCCATTTGGTTTAAAGAACAAACAGCACTGGTTTTTGTGTTTCTCTGTCAGGAGTGGTTTATGCTACACATGGCTATCCAGTAGTTGTGATGTAATTACAGCATGTTGAGCATTTCCCTAGTCTGTCACAACATTGAATTGAATTTTCTTTGTATCTTAAGAACCTAAATTCATAGAAAGAAATGGATGGACACATCTGTGCTTTTCCCTAATGTCAGACATAATTTAAATGATTTATGTATTTTATTAACTATGTAAGAAGTTGTTTATGCGTCTGTATGTGGCACCCCCCAGTGGTTGTGATGTGAGCTGCAGCTTGTTGAGGGCTTTGCTAGCATGTTACAATATTGTATTAAATTAGCATCAAGTAAAATGTAAGGAAGTAAACTCAAGAAAAGGTGAGGATGGACACATACATTTTTTAATTTAATTTTATCATCACAATATCGCGTGATGAAAAACTGCTTTTAATTTTGTTCAAAATGCAAAAAGTTAAGTAACAAAAAAAAGTACTTAAAAAAATCTATGTAGACAATAATAATATATGACAGGCCCAGTTGCAAGCCGGCCACCAGTAAAAGCTATTTCATTATGGAATCTGTCCAATCATGAGATCAGATCCAAGAAGTATGGGAAAAGCCAAGTAATATGAACTGATCAGCTACTTATGGCAAATCACATAAACATGTCAGCAATATATTTTGTTTAAATGGCCCCAAAAGCTAAAATATATGTTAATAAAATCATATGTATGTACTGTATCATTACTAATGGTTGAGCCAGACTACAGCCTCATCTCTGCTAAATCACCTCTGCTACATCAGAGGATTCTAAGACGCAGTGTTTATGTATCAGGGCCTGTAACATGAAAACTCCTCTCAGTGCTCTGTGTTCATTGATGGAGTTGGCAAGAAGCCCTCCCACCTCTGATTATCTCCCGGGGAAATCTGAAAACCCATTGATTCACTCATCCTCAAAGTTGTCACTCGCAGTTAATAACATGGAGCGTAATCGCATGAAACATGAAACATCTGTCTCCAAATCTGTTACACAACAGCAAATTAGGATTCCCATCCCAGCTCTATGGGAGTGCCGGCTCCCAGAGTCTTTCCCTTTTGGTCTTCTCGCCCCTTTAGAGTCGTCGGCTTTTAATCGTTTTGAAAGAACTTTCAACAAGGTAAGAGATGAAGCCGGAGTGGCCGCCACGCGCCATGTTTACACTTCATTACATAATCGTATCAAAAAAGCAGAATAAAAGATTTAAAAAGGTTTTCCCTCCCGATAGCAGAAGGATCGGGAGCGCCGGATTGCCAATGTTCCCCATAGTTGGTTCTCATAGTGGATAAGCTGCCATCATAGGTGTCTATCCCTGGCTTATTCTGGACTGGGAAAATATGCACACTGGGTAGGGTCAAGTATACATGGGTTAGGGTGTAGGCTCACCTTAAAGGGAACCTATTTTTGTTTTGATCTATCGACATCTTATTATAGATCTGGAGGAGCTAAACAGTATACAGTTTAAAAAAAAAAAAGATTCAGTAGAACAATTTATTGGAGTGGAATCCCTACACTATCTATGCCTAGGAGTCAGGTGGGCAGTGCTTATCTACAAAACACCGCCCACTGGACTCTGGAATATTTTGCCAGTCTTTCTGATCCCAATCATGTTACTCTCTAAATGCCATAGCAAATAGTGGCCAAAGCCTGGAGGGAGCCATTATAGTGCTCCTTAGAGGGGTAGGAGGCTTCCACTGTAAGAGGATACCTTCCTTCTTTGGGGATTATCTCTATACATTTTTCCCTACTCTACTGAGGGGTGTTTATGCTGCATGTGTCTGTATGTGCTCCCCATTCTCATGACAGCATCAGGTTTAATACAGTGGATCAGACTCCGCTGCATCTTTATACTTGCACCATCCATACATTCGCTTAGCTTTGGGCACATTTTTGCTACATTTTGACTTTTAGGCCCACCCTTTTTAAAGAAGCTCCACCCCTTTATCAACCAAGGTGAAACAGAGTCTGCAAAGTGTCCAAAGCACATTACAAAGAGGCACAAGTCACATAACAAAGTCTTCTCTTTTTTGGCACAAATAACACTGGATTTTGGAGCAGACAGATTTATTTATTCACACTTGTGTGTTTTATTTCTCCCTCACTTTCCCAATATGTGTTTATTGTCAGTAAATGAGAAAAGTGGCAGCAAACCTTTATATATAGCTAGACCTGGCGCCAACTGAGATGTGATGCAATTGAATCCAGTGTAGACAATGCTCTGTGAGCTCCAGACTGATACATTGTACATAGCTAGTCCTGCTCTCAGCTGTATCCAGTGTAGACAATGCTCTGTGAGCTCCAGACTGATACATTGTACATAGCTAGTCCTGCTCTCAGTTGTATCCAGTGTAGACAATGCTCTGTGAGCTCCAGACTGATACATTGTACATAGCTAGTCCTGCTCTCAGAAGTCATACATTTTATAAAGGACCAGTCTTTTCTATCTCCCCCTGTTTACAGTATGTGCTGTACGTGGCCCCCAGTGGTTGTGATGGGAATTGCAGCCTATTCGGGGTTTTACCAGGATGTAATGCAAAACTGGAATACTTAACTAAATTCAAAAGAAAGTATTAATGGACAAATCTATATTTCTCTGTGCCCCTATGACCTCTTTATTTACCGGGGTCTTTGGCAATGGATTAGACCGGCCGGCGATGAGCACATGGACTGACCTGAGAGACTTCTACTTACATTACAGAACACATTAGAGATGAGAGCCCATAAAACTTGATGGTAACTCAGGGCAGGGATACATAGTGCACGGAGGCAATGCGTAAATGGAAAACCAATAAAGCAAACTTATGATGGGGAATCGATATGTATGTGTAGTTAATGAGGAGTAAAGGTTGCGGCAGATGGACGGTGATGCCAAGGGAAATAAGAGAAGTCATATTATAAGGGAAGCATGGGAGATCCGGCGGGTCCTGCACCTTCAGGAGTAGTCAAAGGGTCCCAGGGTCCTCATTTACATGTCATTTATACTATTACTATGTGATAACTGCTGTGACTTAGTGGCTCAGAGTTATATCACCAGTGGCTGTTCAGTCCTTTCCAACGTTCTTCAAGGGTAAGCAGCTATCTGTCATCCGGAAGGTACAGACTTCTCTTATAGGCAGCGATGACATCTATCGATCACTAACTGATGCTATATCGATTGTCCCAGGTCGATGTAGACTACATGAACAAGAGTCATGGTGGAGGGATCCCCTGAAGAAGACATTATTATGATGACTTATAGTGTATAGCTATAGTATTATGGTTATTATAGGGCTGGGCTGGAGGTGTCCTTCCATGAGAGCCCACCATTATACATACACAGGCTGAAGAAGCTTGTGTGACATGGTATCTGTAGAGCTCCATACAAAGGACCTACACCTGTCCTTAACTTCTCCTGATTCAGGGCTGGCTCCATTTTTTGGGGGGTGGTTGGGTGACCAAGCCTCAGCAGGCCTCTTTGTGGACCAAATCACTTTGCCCTTTTGAACTATACCAATGCCTCCCTAATAAAGTGTGCCACTGTCTCCAATAAACTGCTGTGTCACTGCCCCCCTCAGATAAATTGTGCCGCTGCCTCTTTAAATCATTGCTTCCCCACCCTTGGCTCTTCAACTGTGGCCAAAATACAACTCCCATCATGTCCTGCTGTGGTGTTCCACCACTGGTGCTGTCTATGGCACCTTAGTAAGTCACTCCCTCAGGTTCAAAAGAGTGGGAGATGTATTGTGTTTTCCCCACTAGGTGTCACTACTGTTCTATTTAACCTGTTACAGAACTGAAGGAGTCAAAGGGTTAATTGTTTTGTACCGTGTGTTATATGCTGACCAATCTCAGGTGCTTGATCTTTTCTGTCCTATCTCTCTCTCTCTCACACACACACACACACACACACACACAGACACTCAGCCCCACCACTCAAAGGAGGGTTTAGTTTAGCCCCTGTAGGAGGAGTTAGTTCCTGGTGGGAGGAAGTGGGGAGTTAGTAGTTGGAGATCCAAGCTGGTGGATGTGTGAGAATTTACTCCGTTATGAAGTTTTACTACTAGATCCTAAGATCAGTATTCAGTGCTAAGCTCTACTTAGGGGAGAGAAGTGGAATAGCCTTGCCCATGGCAGGATCCTCTCTAAAAAGTGCACGGCAGTGACCTGAAGCAAGATGAACTGACCCCAGTAAGACAAAGCTACCGTGCAAGGTCTATGTATTCCTACTGCACAGTGCAAGATGAATGGGAGACCTTAGAAGCCTGCTACACCCAGATAACTGATGGCTGGGGCTCGTATTGACCACTTAGGATGGGTATCCTGCAACTAGACAGCATAAGGCGGTTGAGAGCCACTACTAGCATCCGTGAGTATGAGTATCTTCTCATCTCTTATTTATCTAGACCTGTTTCAACAGAGCACATTCACTACTTTGGGCAGGGCTCCTCCGACAACTCCTCTTCTCTCACTCTACAAAGCACCTACTACTTCAAGCACTGGTTCTACCTCACTCAGCACCTACGTTCTGTGTTAAGAGTCACACTGTCTT
Organism: Dendropsophus ebraccatus; assembly: GCF_027789765.1. NCBI lineage: Eukaryota > Metazoa > Chordata > Amphibia > Anura > Hylidae > Dendropsophus > Dendropsophus ebraccatus. The sequence continues at coordinate 93,148,479 of NC_091464.1, forward strand.
TTTAACTGTACTGTTGCTGAGCTATTATACAGTAAAGTATTATATTTTTACTAAACACACGGGACTCTGGTCTACTCTGTTAGCACCCGCACCATCGTATATTTAGGTTATTTGCCCTTTCTGCGAGTGACGGTACCAACTACCTGGGTGGGTCTGTTACCACTCCAGGCTACCGTGACAAGTACCCAAGTGACCCTAAACGCCCCCCAGGAGGTTACCGACAATAGGGGCAGCCAAAGACCACCAACGTCTGGTCCTAAAAGGGTAGTACAGCGGCTTACTTAAAAAATAGCAGGTAACTCATCACACTGCCAGTAATGGATGATGGAAGTTGTAGTTTTGCAGCAAATGGAGAGTGAGTCACTTGTTGGAGAACACTGCACTACATAAACTGTCCTTCTAAATTCCTGTTTCCCAACAAGTGACTCTTCAGCTGTTATTAAACTACAACTCCCATCATGTCCTGCTAGCAGTGCATGATTAGAGTTGTGGTTTTTCAGCAATTGGAAAGTCAAAGGTTAGAGAATACAACACTAAATATATAGTCCCACAAATCACTGTTTCCTAAGAAGTGACTCTTATGCTGTTGCCAAAAAACAAATGCCATTATGTTCTGCTATGAGCACATGATGGGGGTTGTAGTTTTACAGCAATTAAAGAGTCGCATGTTCTCTAAACACATCACAAAACACTGCCCCCCCCCCAACCCACCCTTTGTACACCCACCAATCTTCTGACAGGAAGCTGAGCTGTTCTGCTTCTCTGGACTTGTTTAGTTGGATCTGGGCTAGAGCAGAATGATGCAGAGCACTCTGTCTGCACCACAGGAGACACCTGGCTGGCTGGGCAAAGGGGATGGATGTTCTCCATTATGGCATTATATTGGTGTTCAAGAGCAACAAATGTATTCAGTGCAGAGAGCATGGATGTCTCCTGGTGCTACTGAGTAATAAAAACGGCCCCAAGGGGCGCTGGGGACCCCTGCACCTGCCCAGGTATGCTGGGTGCTAATACCGGCCCTGCCCTGAGTCAACATAACCTACAACCATTTGCATGAAATGAATAGATTTTAATACTCTGTCGGGAGGTGTTTATGCTACAAATGCAAAAGTGGCCACCCAGTGGTTGTGGTGTGTATTGCTGCCTGTTAAGGTTTTTTCTGTCATGTTACATTATAGGATTGAACTTATATAATAAAACTTTGAAGTCCTTAACTATAATTAAAGAAAGGTTAAGATGAATCCATGTGTAGGGACGTGTGCAGACTCCATGCCATGGGCCATTCCAGTTTACAAGCATATTCTATGCTACAGTACTTGCAGAGTTCATTAAAGCCTATATCATCATGTATGGATGCAGTACAGGTCCATATTAGAGGAACCATTTAGGCACCATACACTGCAGTACTGTTACTAGACATGGACGACTCCCATTTCTTATTATACAAATTCTATGCAATAGTATCACATACTAGCAAGACCCTTATAAGGCTGCAATTCCCATTACAACCACCGGGTGACCACCCATAGACACATATAGCATAAACACCTCCCAGCAGTGCATTATATTTGAGCCATAAGAAAAGGTGAGGAAGGACACCTATATACTGTTTATTTTTCACAATACTATATAGCGCCAACTAGTGTTAGACCTATATATATAAGCCAGTTACTATATCTGTGCTGATCGCTTTAATGCGTCACAGATTAGATGACAATTAATGACTGCATCTGTATTTCCCGGATCTGTTCTCGGTATCTGGAAGTCGGGTGTAAAAGTGACCTAAAATCAATACAAGTATTAACACGATGATGCGGTTTAAGCAGATACATGAGATATACGGGGTATATCAGAGTTTATCTGTAACTACAATAGACCAATCTAAATTATAGCAGCTATCAAAGCCTGCACCTTTGCATCTCCCCGGAGATGATCCAGAGGAACGCGCTAACCTCAGGCGTCAGCAGATAGATGCGTTATCTCAGTTTTGTCGCAAACACAATTCAAATTAGGTCAACAGCTCCCAGCAAGGAACATTACACGTTACATCCTCCAGATAAAGGAGAAGAATCCCATCATATCCAGCAAGGAGGAGATATTAATATAACATGGAGCAGGATCGTATGTTAATCCTTCATCACAGAACGCAGCTCCATGACACAAACAGCCGGGGGGCAACCAGTCTCCCCAAGGATGCGGCATTAGTGATGATGCACAGGAGACAGCAGCTTCATACACGCTATGTGGCTTTACTACCATCACTTTCTGCCTGTTACTTCTATCTCTCATTAGCAGGATTCAGCAGGAGTCAGGATCACTGAAAGCACTACTCAGGGGTCAGGATCACTGGAATCACTGCTCAGGGGTCAGGATCACTAGAATCACTGCTCTGTGGGTCAGGATCACTGCTCAGGGGTCAGGATCACTGGAATAACTGCTCAGGAGTCAGGATTATGGAAAGCCCTGCTCTGGGGGTCAGGATCACTGAAAGCACTACTCAGGGGTCAGGATCACTGGAATCACTGCTCAGGGGTCAGGATCACTGGAATCACTGCTCAGGGGTCAGGATCACTGGAATCACTGCTCAGGGGTCAGGATCACTGGAATCACTGCTCAGGGGTCAGGATCACTAGAATCACTGCTCAGGGGTCAGGATCACTGGAATCACTACTCAGGGGTCAGGATCACTGGAATCACTGCTCAGGGGTCAGGATCACTGGAATCACTGCTCAGGGGTCAGGATCACTGGAATCACTGCTCAGGGGTCAGGATCACTGGAATCACTGCTCAGGGGTCAGGATCACTAGAATCACTGCTCTGTGGGTCAGGATCACTGCTCAGGGGTCAGGATCACTGGAATAACTGCTCAGGAGTCAGGATTATGGAAATCACTGCTCTGGGTGTCAGGATCACTGGAATCACTGTCGGAGGGTCAGGAGGATCACTGGAATCACCGATCTGGGGTCAGGATAACTGGAATCGCTGCTCAGGGGTCAGGATCAATGAAATCACTGCTTAGGGGGTCAGGATCACTGGAATTACTGCTCTGGGGTCAGGATCACTGGAATCGCTGCTCAGGGGGTCAGGATCAATGGAAACACTGCTCAGGAGTCAGGATTACTAGAATCACTGCTCAGGGGGTCAGAATCTCTGGAATCACTGCTTAGGAGTCAGGATTACTAGAATCACTGCTCTGGGGGTCAGGATCACTGGAATCACTGCTCAGGGGTCAGGATCACTGGAATCGCTGCTCAGGGGTCAGGATCACTGGAAAAACTGCTCAGGAGTCAGGATTACTAAAATCACTGCACTGGGGGTCAGGATTACCTGAATTTCTGCTCTTGGTTCAGGATCACTGTCATAACATAACATAACTGAGAAAGAAAGAAAGAAAGAAAGAAAGAAAGAAAGAAAGAAAGAAAGAAAGAAAGAAAGAAAGAAAGAAAGAAAGAAAGAAAGAAAGAAAGAAAGAAAGAAAGAAATTATGCAAAGTGGAGACTGGAGATACAGGTAGATTAGATACATTGTGTCCTGGGACATTAATATACATGACTGAGCTGGAGATGAATATTAGATCTCAGACACCGGAAGGAAAATGTTGTGTGTGACTACGGAGCTGATCTCCTCCTCTTCTCCCATCGAGAAGCCTCAGATGGTAATGGGAGGTGCGGGCCGGTCAGGCGCAGGAAATATCAGGTTAAAGAATAACAACATGGTAGAGAATTCTGACCCGGAATACAAACGCTTCCAATTTATAGTACACGACTCCGTCACTTAACACATCAATGCTCCGGTTAATTGCTGCACAAATCGTTTCCTAATGTAAGCGGGTCAAGGGCGGCCGGCTTGTTTCAGCTCGGTGTTATGGGTAATGACAGCGTGTCCTTTTATTTACATCCCGCAAAGTAGAAACTTGTGTGATCGAGTAGAAATGTTAGGTTAAAGGCCTGGCGGAAAACAGCGGCGCATGAAGCAGCACAGATTTCTGTCAAGACTAAGAAGTACAGAAACATTTCCCTTAAAGGGGTGGACTGCATTGGGAAATCTTTTTCTTAACACTTTCACTTTTTTCATTTTAACACTTGCAGGGCATTTAGTGGCTACAAAGAGTGTCTCTCCCTCTGGAGGACCCAACATGCGCAGGCTTTACATAAGTAGCCCAATGAGTTCAGTGACAACTGTGTAATTCTTTAATTCACCTATGGTGGCACTGCAGGACAATTGAACTGTTGCTTCTAGAGTTCTCCACACATTACAGGAGAAAAGACTGCTGCCCTGGAGAGGGGTCCCTGCTCCTGTATATACTTTCTATACTGACTCCCTGCTCCTGTATGTACTTTCTATACTGACTCCCTGCTCCTGTATGTACTTTCTATACTGACTCCCTGCTCCTGTATGTACTTTCTATACTGACTCCCTGCTCCTGTATATACTTTCTATACTGACTCCCTGCTCCTGTATGTACTTTCTATACTGACTCCCTGCTCCTGTATGTACTCTCTATACTGACTCCCTGCTCCTGTATATACTTTCTATACTGACTCCCTGCACTTTCTATACTGACTCCCTGCTCCTGTATGTACTTTCTATACTGACTCACGGCTCCTGTATGTACTCTCTATACTGACTCCCTGCTCCTGTATATACTTTCTTTACTGACTCCCTGCTCCTGTATGTACTCTCTATACTGACTCCCTGCTCCTGTATGTACTTTCTATACTGACTTCCTGCTCCTGTATGTACTTTCTATACTGACTCCCTGCTCCTGTATGTACTTTCTATACTGACTCCCGACTCCTGTATGTACTTTCTATACTGACTCCCTGCTCCTGTATGTACTCTCTATACTGACTCCCTGCTCCTGTATGTACTCTCTATACTGACTCCTTGCTCCTGTGTGTACTTTCTATACTGACTCCCTGCTCCTGTATGCACTTTCTATACTGACTCACGGCTCCTGTATGTACTTTCTATACTGACTCCCTGCTCCTGTATATACTTTCTTTACTGACTCCCTGCTCCTGTATGTACTCTCTATACTGACTCCCTGCTCCTGTATGTACTTTCTATACTGACTTCCTGCTCCTGTATATACTTTCTATACTGACTCCCTGCTCCTGTATGTACTTTCTATACTGACTCCCTGCTCCTGTATGTACTTTCTATACTGACTTCCTGCTCCTGTATATACTTTCTATACTGACTCCTTGCTCCTGTATATACTTTCTATACTGACTCCCTGCTCCTGTATGTACTCTCTATACTGACTCCCTGCTCCTGTATATACTTTCTTTACTGACTCCCTGCTCCTGTATGTACTTTCTATACTGACTCCTTGCTCCTGTATATACTTTCTATACTGACTCCCTGCTCCTGTATGTACTTTCTATACTGACTCCCTGCTCCTGTATATACTTTCTATACTGACTCCCTGCTCCTGTATGTACTTTCTATACTGACTCCCTGCTCCTGTATATACTTTCTATACTGACTCCCTGCTCCTGTATATACTTTCTATACTGACTCCCTGCTCCTGTAAGTACATTCTATACTGACTCCCTGCTCCTGTATGTACTCTGTATACTGACTCCCTGCTCCTGTATGTACTTTCTATACTGACTCCCTGCTCCTGTATATACTTTCTATACTGACTTCCTGCTCCTGTAAGTACTTTCTATACTGACTCCCTGCTCCTGTATGTACTCTCTATACTGACTCCCTGCTCCTGTATATACTTTCTATACTGACTCCCTGCTCCTGTATATACTTTCTATACTGACTCCCTGCTCCTGTATATACTTTCTATACTGACTCCCTGCTCCTGTATATACTTTCTATACTGACTCCCTGCTCCTGTATATACTTTCTATACTGACTCACGGCTCCTGTATGTACTTTCTATACTGACTCCCTGCTCCTGTATATACTTTCTTTACTGACTCCCTGCTCCTGTATGTACTCTCTATACTGACTCCCTGCTCCTGTATATACTTTCTATACTGACTCCCTGCTCCTGTATGTACTCTCTATACTGACTCCCTGCTCCTGTATATACTTTCTATACTGACTCCCTGCTCCTGTATGTACTTTCTATACTGACTCCCTGCTCCTGTATGTACTCTCTATACTGACTCCCTGCTCCTGTATGTACTCTCTATACTGACTCCTTGCTCCTGTGTGTACTTTCTATACTGACTCCCTGCTCCTGTATGTACTTTCTATACTGACTCCCTGCTCCTGTATGTACTTTCTATACTGACTCCCTGCTCCTGTATGTACTTTCTATACTGACTCCCTGCTCCTGTATGTACTCTCTATACTGACTCCTTGCTCCTGTGTGTACTTTCTATACTGACTCCTGGCTCCTGTATATACTTTCTATACTGACTCCCTGCTCCTGTATGTATTCTCTATACTGACTCCCTGCTCCTGTATGTACTTTCTATACTGACTCCCTGCTCCTGTATATACTTTCTATTCTGACTCCCTGCTCCTGTATATACTTTCTATACTGACTCCCTGCTCCTGTATGTACTCTCTATACTGACTCCCTGCTCCTGTATGTACTTTCTATACTGACTCCCTGCTCCTGTATGTACTTTCTATACTGACTCCCTGCTCCTGTATGTACTCTCTATACTGACTCCCTGCTCCTGTATGTACTTTCTATACTGACTCCTTGCTCCTGTATGTACTCTCTATACTGACTTCCTCCTCCTGTATGTACTTTCTATACTGACTCCCTGCTCCTGTATGTACTTTCTATACTGACTCCCTGCTCCTGTATGTACTCTCTATACTGACTCCCTGCTCCTGTATGTACTCTCTATACTGACTCCCTGCTCCTGTATGTACTTTCTATACTGACTCCCTCCTCCTGTATGTACTTTCTATACTGACTCCCTGCTCCTGTATGTACTTTCTATACTGACTCCCTGCTCCTGTATGTACTCTCTATACTGACTCCCTGCTCCTGTATGTACTCTCTATACTGACTCCCTGCTCCTGTATGTACTCTCTATACTGACTCCCTGCTCCTGTATGTACTCTCTATACTGACTCCCTGCTCCTGTATGTACTCTCTATACTGACTCCCTGCACTTTCTATACTGACTCCCTGCTCCTGTATGTACTTTCTATATTGACTTCCTGCTCTTGTATATACGGTTTTACATTCCTATCCGCAGTAAAATACGGCAACACAGTATAAGTACTGGCCCCCAGGACCCTTCTGAAGCTCAACCCAAGTAGCAGCAGATGTATCAGAAACCTTCCGTGTATCTTCTGTACATATGGACGACTAAAGGGACTGAGAGGGACTGGCAGCTTAGAACCAAACAACACATGTCACCCGCAAACATTACTCCGATTATTTTCACCCTGCAGTAAGAAACTCCACCGGTTATTTATTTCTTGGAAAAAGCAAAATATTTACGGCTCCACAATTTAACCAATTCCTATCCAAAAAGTTATTTCTTCCCCTTCGAGGGTTTATACGGGATTAATCAGAACACATTCAGAGATCTTGTCCATAAATCCCAGAAAATATTTGGCCGCAGTTATAAAATTGTCTCGTAAATTAAAATGGCTGCCAAAGAAGTTGGCTTTGGTGTGCCCGTCAATAAATAGGAGAGAGGCTGCGGAGCTTGGTGCCCATGCCAGGAAGCTGCATCTCAGCCTCATTGTATTAGAGAACCAATCTGCTCCACTTGTCAGATGTGTTTGTATTCTGCCTCGGTGAGTAACGCTCCATAGCTGGAGACTCAGTGACTGGCAGGGGACATGTTTATTTAGGACGTACCTGACACTGACTGACAAAAACTTTTTTGTTTGGATCATGTTCTATATAAATAGAGAAGAACGTCCAAGATTAATGGAAACAATTGTAATGTATAGTGTATCCTCTAGATTTATACAGGACATTGCTCTCCTACCTACAGCAAAGAGTTATAAAAGATAGAATATTTTATATAAGAGCAGTATTATAGTAGTTATATTCCTGTATATAGGAGCAGTATTATAGTAGTTATATTCCTGTATATAGGAGCAGTATTATAGTAGTTATATCCCTGTATATAGGAGCAGTATTATAGTAGGTATATCCCTGTATATAGGAGCAGTATTATAGTAGTTATATTCCTGTATATAGGAGCAGTATTATAGTAGTTATATTCCTGTATATAGGAGCAGTATTATAGTAGTTATATCCCTGTGTATAGGAGCAGTATTATAGTAGTTATATCCCTGTATATAGGAGCAGTATTATAGTAGCTATATTCCTGTATATAGGAGCAGTATTATAGTAGTTATATTCCTGTATATAGAGGGCAGTATTATAGTAGTTATATTCCTGTATATAGGAGCAGTATTATAGTAGTTATATTCCTGTATATAGGAGCAGTATTATAGTAGTTATATTCCTGTATATAGGAGCAGTATTATAGTAGTTATATTCCTGTATATAGGGGGCAGTATTATAGTAGTTATATTTCTGTATATAGGAGGCAGTATTATAGTAGTTATATTCCTGTATATAGGAGCAGTATTATAGTAGTTATATTCTTGTATACAGGAGCAGTATTATAGTAGTTATGCTTCAGGAAGATACAGGTGCCGGCACTGTCTGAATACTGCTTAATCAGTAGCTGTGCGCTGGAGTCGGATTAAGGGCTAATAAACTGCACTGGTGAGTAGCCGCGGTGCTCGAACAGAGACAAGGGCAGTACGGTGTATAAAATAGAAAATAAGTCCAAGCACTCACCGGATGAAGGGATCTCTTTGTGCGTTTATTCAAGACATCACAGGGAGGGAGCGGTGGCAAGGGTGCGGGAGCGTGTAGCAGACAACTGTTTCGCGCCTCAGCGCTTTGTCAAGTCTTTTTTTTTGTTTGGATCATGTTTTATATAAATAGAGAAGAACGTCCAAGATTAATGGAAACAATTGTAATGTATAGTGTATCCTCTAGATTTATACAGGACATTGCTCTCCTACCTACAGCAAAGAGTTATAAAAGATAGAATATTTTATATAAGAGCAGTATTATAGTAGTTATATTCCTGTATATAGGAGCAGTATTATAGTACTTATATTCCTGTATATAGGAGCAGTATTATAGTAGTTATATCCTTGTATATAGGAGCAGTATTATAGTAGTTATATTCCTGTATATAGGAGCTGTATTATAGTAGTTATATTCCTGTATATAGGGGCAGTATTATAGTAGTTATATTCCTGTATATAGGAGCAGTATTATAGTAGTTATATTCATTTATATAGGGGGCAGTATTATAGTAGTTATATTCTTGTATATAGGGAGCAGTATTATAGTAGTTATATTTTTGTATATAGGAGCAGTATTATAGTAGTTATATTCTTGTATATTGCGAGCAGTATTATAGTAGTTATATTCCTGTATATAGGAGCAGTATTATAGTAGTTATATTCATTTATATAGGGGGCAGTATTATAGTAGTTATATTCCTGTATATAGGGGCAGTATTATAGTAGTTATATTCTTGTATATAGGGAGCAGTATTATAGTAGTTACACACGAACTGGAGAGAATGGAACGGCTGCACATCCCATCTATGGCTGATACTAATGCCGCCAGGCCTATATTAAAAATCAACACCAGAGTGTCTGTATATGAATTGATCAAACCATATTGCCCCGTGTACCACCGCGCAGGTCCTCTGGTCCACACGGGTCCCTACGCTAACTCCACACCGTGTCGGTCAGCGACCGCCAACCCCGTGGCCACTGACTGGCACGGTGTGGACTTAGTGTAGGGACCCATGTGTATCAGATACCGGCACGAGGTACATGGGGCAGTATGGCTTGATCAATTCATACACTAAATTCTGATGTGTTTTATATTTAGCCAAGCGGCACTAGTATCAGCCATAGGTGTGAGGTGCAGCACTCTGTTTCTTCCCTGAACCGCATTTTGTTTCTCTCTTTTCTCCGTGTTTTGCACTCCTCCTGGTGAGACCCACATGACCGCAATTAGCAGGAGACACCTGAGTGCACATGGTTTTAATCCCTCCTGTTTTTTCCCATTCTGTCTGCAGCAGCTATGGTGAGTGCAATACCTTATCCAGACTTGTGCTGCTTGGGGGCGACCTTCTCCGCCGGCGGTGCTGGCCGGGTTCTGGTGTGGTGTTTTTGGGTCTGGTCCTGTGGCATGGGGGTCGCAGGGCCGTCCCATGGCCCCCGTTCCCTGGCTGTGCACGCCTGCGGGGTTGGTGGCCACTGACTGGCACGGTGTGGACTTAGTGTAGGGACCCATGTGTATCAGATACCGGCACGAGGTACATGGGGCAGTATGGCTTGATCAATTCATACACTAAATTCTGATGTGTTTTATATTTAGCCAAGCGGCACTAGTATCAGCCATAGGTGTGAGGTGCAGCACTCTGTTTCTTCCCTGAACCGCATTATAGTAGTTATATTTTTGTATATAGGAGCAGTATTATAGTAGTTATATACCTGTATATAGGAGCAGTATTATAGTAGTTATATCCCTGTATATAGGGGGCAGTATTATAGTAGTTATATTCTTGTATATAGGGAGCAGTATTATAGTAGTTATATTCCTGTATATACGGAGCAGTATTATTGTAGTTATATTCTTTTATATAGGGAGCAGTATTATAGTAGTTATATCCCTGTAGTATTATAGTAGTTATATCCCTGTATATAGTGAGCAGTATTATAGTAGTTATATCCCTGTATATAGGGGGCAGTATTATAGTAGTTATATTCCTGTATATAGGAGCAGTATTATAGTAGTTATATTCTTGTATATCTACTATAGTTGTTATATTATAGTCTATAGGGGGGCTTAATTTATATAACAATCTGTGTGTTTTTATATATAAGGACAATGTAAATATTATGTGACAATGTTTTAGGAAAAGTTCACGAATGTTTAAAAGAGGTTTTCCAGGACTGTGTTATCTTCAGGATGCACCATGAGAACCTGATCGGTGAAGTGCTCCCATTTAGATTCATTGCACCCATTAAGATTCATTGTTTGTCAGATCTTTCATGCGTGCGGTGAACCCCATCTTAATTCATAGTGTTGTAGTCTACCGGGTATTGTAATTTATCTTCCATTTACTTTATTGGGACCTGATCTGTAGATTCCAGCACTGTCACTGTCCAATGTGTACAGCCAATGCTTCTTGCTCTATTCTCTGTATACACTCTTACAATCAACTGTTCGGTTGGGGTACTAGTCTCCCGATATTGATGACCCATTCCAAGGCCATGCAATCCCACTTTTAGTTCTCTGGTTCCTATATACGTTTCCCATGGCTGAATAGGTTGATGTATTTAATACCCCAGGAGCCCTCCCCCATCCTCAGTCTGCCTGACGTCTTATCTATGATGTATGACCCAGCATTTGGGAACAATGATGGAGAAATCTTCTCCAATGGTTATGAGGTGCATTCTCCGTCCTGATGCGTGTCAATGGCATTTGGGGATTTTTACTCCATTGCTGATGCTAATCTTGTGCTATTTGAATGGAGAATCCATTAGTTATGATAAGTAGTGATGCACTCCATTGATTTTCTGGTCTCCCCATTCACTGGTTCTAGGAGACATCCTCCTAGTTGTTATTCCAGGCCTCGGCACTTATTACACATCCGGTATTTTGGCGTACAGCGTGTAGCTGTCCCATCGCTCAGCAATGTCCTGTAAGTGGATTACAATTAGATTAAGGCTTTTTAGGACCCAATTAGACATAGAATCCTTAACTTCCATTAAGCAATGGAATGGCATCCGCAGATGTAATGTTCTCCATAGCTTGTAGTGGAAGAGAGTAGTCTCCTTAACTAAGTGGGGATTGATGAGATTAAGGCTGAAAGACACCGACACTCCGCCACGGATCATTATTAAGAGTCTGGAAAGGTCAGAGATGTCGGCGATACAGTGTAACGAGGCTGCAGCTCAAGACACCTTGAACAGCTCTATATACAGTAGACAGATAGAAAATCTTAAAAAACACTATAATATTAGCCTATCAGGAACTGTCCAGAGCAGTAACAAATCCCTATAGAAAGCCTCTCCTGCTCTGGACAGTTCCTGACATGGACAGAGGTGGCAGCAGAGAGCCCTGTGTCAGACTGGAGAGAATACACTACTTCCTGCAGGACATACAGCAGCTGATCAGTCCCAGAAGAGTTGAAATTTTAAGTAGAAGTAATTTACAAATCTGTATAACTCTCTGAAACCCGTTGATTTAAATAAATTTCTTTCATCGTAGTCCCCCAATGGCAATCAGAACAAACGGAAGTCAGGAAAATTAAGCAGACTCATATAGATTGGTGTTCTGTATATAATAGTAGGTGTAATAGAGGTAAAAAAAAGAAATGTAACAGTTGTCCATCAATAGTTTTCTTTCCATCTCATGCTCACAGATCCCGCGTCTTGCAGAGCACGTCTGCCCCCCAGAGCTCTCATGTGTTCGCCGAGCGGTGATAGATGACGTGAAGGTTAATTTCCCAGCGATAGAGCGATGTATCACCGGGGTACATGAAAGTTACAGGACACTGAAGTGTATTTACAATTACGGCGGTGGTCAATGGCTATTAATAGGCCAGACTTAAGGGCATCCCAGTCTGGAGTCAGTCAATTGAATTCAATCAGATTGATGGAAAGTCCTAATCAACTGGGATATCCTCAGGGCCCAACTCAATGAATGATTTTGTCAACATGTCACATGGATAGATTGAAGGTACGGCAATGGCCGGGCTCCAAATACACAGAATTTTTCAACAATTTTATATTAATGATTAAATATCGTTACTGTTTTTATGGCTTTATGTATTCGCTTATCTTTTGACATTGTTGACTTCTAGATGTGAAGACATTGGACATATTGATGAGCCGATCACCTTTCTTAGGATTAGGCCTATAAGAAAGTATTTAAAATATCATCTTTTTTTTGTTTAGTTTTAACTTAAATTATGTTGAAATCTATTTTGCAAATATAATTATAATAATAAATAATTCTTACAAAAAAAGAGATTAATAGAATACCTCATTTAAATTCTATTCTATAAATCTAGTTTTTTCTTGTATAAATCTAATATTTTTATAAATATCCAATCAGTAATGCAAAAAGAGGTGGGAAATCACGCTGCGGCTATTCTCCATCTTCTTCTATCTCTAATTGTAACGCCCGGAGTAGTGGATCCACTGGACCGGCACCAGCGATGACACAAACCTCACCAGGGAGCGGAGTCTAAGGGGCCGCTGGTTTTCACCAGAGCCCGCCGCAAGGCGGGATGGACTTGCTGCGGCAGGCGACCCCCAGGTCGCTACCCCTGGCTTGGTTGCTGGTGACGGCAGGCGAGGCGTGGCAGGAGATGGCACAGGCAATAGTCTGCAGATGAGAGAGCACGTGACAGGCTGGACACGGGAACAGGTGGAGTGACAGGGGAACAGGAACCAGGAACAGGGACTTGGGCCCAGGTAACGGACAGGACTCAGGAACAGGGACTTGGGACCAGGTAACGGACAGGACTCAGGAACAGGGACTTGGGACCAGGTAACGGACAGGACACAGGAACAACCGGGAGCTGGGCCAAACGCTATGGGAAGCATGTAGAGGCTCCAACACCAGGGACAGGGCATGCTGGGATTTATAGGGGAGTGATTGGGTGCAACTACCAATTAGGAGCGCACTGCCCCTTTAAATCTGAGACAGCCGGCGCGCGCGCGCCCTAGGAGGGGGGGACGCGCGCGCCGGCCGGCACAGCGGGAGACAGGAGCGTGGAGAGGTGAGGCGCCCCCCGGGGCCGAGGTGATAGCAGCGCCGGGTCCCCGACTATGGACACCGGCTGCTGCATGGGGCAGGAAGCGGTCGCGGCGGCGGCCCGGAACGCGGGACGCCGCCGCGGCTGTGACAGTACCCCCCCCTTTGGCCTCCCCCTCTTTCTTGCCTGCAGATGGCACAGGAAGCCACAAAGTCTTTGACATCTTGAAACCAACTGGGCCACCAGTAGTGGCGAGAGATCCGTTGGCCGGTCTTACGGACTCCAGGGTGCCCGGCCTCCAACGAGGAATGACCCCACTTCAAAATACCTCTTCGAAGCGCAGGGTGAACATGAGTCTTTCCGGGGGTACTCTCCGAAGCGAGGAGGTGACGACTGGTGCTAGTCGATCAGGCGGTAAAACATGGCAAGGGACTGTGGGTCTGTGGACGAGGACCTTCTGTAAGTTCTCCCGGTGGTGAGAGGACCCGACCTTAGTCTTGGGTACGGAGAGAGGGTACACCTCAGCAGAGAAGGCATCCGCCGAGTCTTGGTCTTCTGCCGGTAGGTCGGATAGAGGCTTGGCTGGGACAGGAAACGACATAGTACTCTTGGTCTGAGGTGACCTGAGACACTGGTTGGAACAGTCCTGACCCCAACTGAGAATCTCCCCGGTTCTCCAGTCCAGTTGAGGGGCATGTTCTTGCAGCCACGGGAGTCCCAGGAGGACCGCGGGGGAAGAATGGGGCAGGACGTAGAAGGATATCTCTTCTTGATGTAAAGGACCCACCTGGAGGACTAAAGGTGCGGTCTGGTAGTACACACGGTCGGTAAGAATTTCGCCCGTGACCGAGGAGATAGTCAGGGGCCTGGCTAGTCGGGTCACGGGTAGCCGCCATCTTTGGACCAATGTTGCCGCAATAAAACTGCCTGCTGACCCAGAATCGAGGAAGGCAGTAGTCTGATGATTTCGTCCTGAGAGAGTCCGGATGGAAACTGGCATAGACAGACTTGGAATGGTGGCATTCACACCTAGGGACACCTGTCCCACCGGACCTAGGTGCGAACATTTTCCGGATGTTTGGGGACGTAGGGGACATCCCAGCCGGAAGTGATCGGAACCACCGCAATAGAGACAGAGATTCTGCTCCAGGCGCCGGATTCTTTCATCAGGCGTCAGGTGAGCCCGTTCCACCTGCATAGGAATCAGGAGAGGGTTGGGACATCGAAAGGTCAGGATTCTGGAAAACCGGCGCCAGCTGGGGATGGCGACGGGAACGGGTTAGTAAATGTTCATGCCGAACCTCCTCCTCCCTCTCCGAAAAACGAGTATCAACTCGGGTGGCCAGTAGAATGAGTTCGTTCAGGGAGGTAGGCAGGTCTCGGGCAGCGAGCACGTCTCTCACACGACTAGACAGGCCCTTCTTGAAGGTGGCCAATAGGGCGGCCTCGTTCCAGTCCAATTCGGCTGCCAGGGTGCGGAACTGGATGGCGTAGTCACCAACAGAGGAGCTGCCCTGAGAGAGGTTGAGGAGAGCAGTCTCGGCTGAAGAAGCACGGGCAGGTTCCTCAAAGACGGAGCGAAACTCGAATAGGAAGGCCCGGAGATTGGCAGCAACTGGATCATCACGGTCCCACAGTGGCGTGGCCCAGGCCAGGGCTCTACCCTCTAATAGGCTGATGATGAAAGCCACTTTAGAGCGCTCGGTGGAAAACTGACTACTCAAAAGTTCAATGTGCATGGTGCACTGAGTCAAGAATCCTCTGCACAACTTAGAGTCCCCAGAGTACTTGCTTGGGAGGGCCAGTCGGAGTGAAGAAGAAGCGTCAGGAGGTGGTGTGCGCTGGGCAGTAGACTGCTGCTGTAAGGCGGCAGTGAGTTGCTGGATCTGCTGTGACTGTTTCTGGATTTGTTGCGCCTGCTGAGTGACCACTCTGGCGACGTCACGGAGATCGGGCACCTCGCCGGGATCCATGGTTGGAGCCTACTGTAACGCCCGGAGTAGTGGATCCACTGGACCGGCACCAGCGATGACACAAACCTCACCAGGGAGCGGAGTCTAAGGGGCCGCTGGTTTTCACCAGAGCCCGCCGCAATGGGATGGACTTGCTGCGGCAGGCGACCCCCAGGTCGCTACCCCTGGCTTGGTTGCTGGTGACGGCAGGCGAGGCGTGGCAGGAGATGGCACAGGCAATAGTCTGCAGATGAGAGAGCACGTGACAGGCTGGACACGGGAACAGGTGGAGTGACAGGGGAACAGGAACCAGGAACAGGGACTTGGGCCCAGGTAACGGACAGGACTCAGGAACAGGGACTTGGGACCAGGTAACGGACAGGACTCAGGAACAGGGACTTGGGACCAGGTAACGGACAGGACACAGGAACAACCGGGAGCTGGGCCAAACGCTATGGGAAGCATGTAGAGGCTCCAACACCAGGGACAGGGCATGCTGGGATTTATAGGGGAGTGATTGGGTGCAACTACCAATTAGGAGCGCACTGCCCCTTTAAATCTGAGACAGCCGGCGCGCGCGCGCCCGAGGAGGCGGGGACGCGCGCGCCGGCACAGCGGGAGACAGGAGCGTGGAGAGGTGAGGCGCCCCCCGGGGCCGAGGTGATAGCAGCGCCGGGTCCCCGACTATGGACACCGGCTGCTGCATGGGGCAGGAAGCGGTCGCGGCGGCGGCCCGGAACGCGGGACGCCGCCGCGGCTGTGACACTAATGCTCAGTGGTTTGGGGATTGTTCCTACATTTTTGTTACTAGTGTTGAGCAGAGTTTCTGAATGGTTCAGGTTTGGCAATGTTCTCCAAACTCGACCGCTTGACACTTTTTGGACTCCTGGAGGAGTTGGACACTGCACATAGGGCTTCCAGGGGAAAATGGATACAGCATCCATGTTTTCCTGGACTTCCTAGGGCGGCATCAAACTTTTTCAGGTTAAAAAAAAGTTTGGGTTTCAAGAACATTGCCAAACTCGAAGTGTTCGGAAACTACGCTCAACACTATTTATTATGTCCCACTAGGGGAAGGAAGCTGCCATAGTGTGAGCGCTTGTATAATATTATGGCGTAACAACTATTGCAAACCATTAGTTTCCAACTTCCATGGTGGTGGTGGTGGTTGGGGTGGTGTTACGGGGGAGGGTTGCCTGTTGCTTAACAAATGGACTTAGGTCCTTAAGCCAAGTTTTTAGATTTTGCTTTCACACCTCTTTCGGGTAGAAATCCTTGGCACCACTGGTATCACTGGTTTAAAGCGACTCTGCACCCACAATCTGACCCCCCAAAACCACTTGTACCTTCGGATAACTACTTTTAATCCAAGATCTGTCCTTGGGTCCGTTTGGCAGGTGATACAGTTATTGTCCTAAAAAACAACTTTTAAACTTGCAGCACTGTGTCAAATTGGTGTGGCCTAGAGTGTCTGAGGGCCTGCACGGCCTTTCTGTCCCTCCTCCCCACCCTCTTAACCATTAGGAATGCTCCAGGCAGGATTTCTACTACAGTATTCATCACCTGTCTGAACACTGCACATGTGTTGGATGGTTAAGGCCCATGTGCACAGTAATGAATAGGAGAAATCTCTCTAGGAGGATTCCTTATAATAAAGAGGGCAGGGAGGAGGGACGGAGAGATGGCATAAGCCTAGGGCACAGACAATCTAGGCCACACCAATTTGACAAAGGGCTGCAAGTTTAAAAGCTGATTTTAGGACAAAAACTGCATCACCTGCCGAACGGACCCCAGGACAGATCACTATCACTATTAGTTTTGAGCGAGCATGCTCCACTGAGCACCATGCTTGACCGAGCCCTTCATGGTGCGTGGGTTACTACAAGACAAATTAGAACTCCGATGGGATGCCGTCAATTGATAGCATGCTGCTGGAGTTCTTGCAGTAACTTGTTGAATTTTTTCCTTTTAATTTTTGTATATTTCGTATACACATCCCTTGAAGTTGAACCAGGCAAACTTCTCTCTACCAAGCAGGGGGCACCTGGTTAAACGCTCAAGCCTCCCATTGATTTCAAAGGGGTGCATTAGGCAAGTCAAGCACTCAAGAATTTTAGTACTTACTTAGTTCTTACTTAACACTAATCACCATAACATGCAGCCATGAGCAAAAGAGAGGTCCTGTAGGCGATTACTGAATTCTTTCCTTTTCTATGCTGTATTAGGTCCAGGAATTTGTGATGATAATTTCTTAAAGGGGTATTATGACTTATTTATCCACATATAGGGAATAAGAGTCAGATGGGGGGGGGGGTAATCTCCTGAACTGAGCTCTGACTCCTTTGATTTAAATAGAGTGGTTGCTTGACATGTGTGCCATCATTCTATTCATTCTCTATACAACACGCAACTGCTGCAGGTAGCCAAGCATTGTGTTCAGCCATGTTCAGCAGCCATGTTCTTTGGACAATGAATGCAGCAGTATACTGTACATGCCAACCCACCACGTCAGTTAAAGCAAAGAAATCACAGCCATGGTCAGATCTCGAGGAGTTCCACTGGTCAGACCCTTCTGCAATTTTATACTTCTGTGGATGGGGGATAAGTTAATGAAAGTCAGAATATGCCTTTAATATACAGATGTGTCCACTCTTACCTTTATTTGAATTTATTTCAAGGGAACCAATCAGCCCAATCGGGCTGATATGGTTCCCTAAACCGTTGTATACAGCTCCTGCGGCAGCCGTGGCACATACTGGCCTGCGGCTGCAGCAGAAGCTGTATAACAGAAAAAAAGCACTTTAGTCCCCCAGGCACATGACAGGCAGGGGCGGGGAGGTAGTCATCTGGGCGGCTCCCCGCCCGTGTCTAGTCACCGTGCTCTGCCTGTCAGCGCACTCTGAGGGATGATTGACAGACAGAGAAGCCAGTAATGGACCTCTCTGTCTGTCATTCATCCCCTTGGAGCACACTGACAGGCAGAGCACGGTGACTAGACACGGGCGGGGAGTCGCCCAGATGACTACCTCCCCGCACCTGCCTGTCACATGCCCGGGGATTAAAGTGCTTTTTTTCTGTTATACAGCTTCTGCTGCAGCCGCGGCCGGTTCATGCTGCAGCTGCTGCAGGAGCTGTATACAACGGTTCAGGGAACCATATCAGCCCAATTGGGCTAATTGGTTCCCTTTAAGGATCCCAATTTCACCTATTTACAAATTCAATGCACTATTGTGAAGAAAGGCTGCGTTGCAGATCTCCACCACTGGGTGGCCACACACAGACACATGTAGCATACACAACTCTCAACAGAGTATTGCAAATTCTTATTTCACTTCTACGCTAAACATCTCATAGAGACAAAAGAGAGAGCAGGGGCGCCTCCTGGTGTAATAAGTTTTGGGAGTAAATACCGATAGATAGGGGTACTGGATTGCACTCACCTAGAAGAGTTGTGCAAAAATTTGGCACAACTCTATACAGCACATACAGCGAAATAAGCACCACAGCTCCTGCCCACACCTGCGCCCGCACCAAGCCGGGACCCCATGGTCCAATAGCCCGCTGTGGCTTGATACAACACTAAACATCTCATGACACACGTTGCAATATTTTAAACCATGGGGAAGGGTAAGAAAGGACACATCTGTAGGCAAAAATTATAGTTACATGAAGCCCTCCTAGAGATTTACCACTTAGTTTTTTCTTATGTATAAACCCTGATGCTGCAGTCTTAAGACAGCATATTCATATATTGTTTTCTATGTGGCAGGGTTTTGGACTATGTATGCCAGTACGTAGTATCACTGCCTTAAAGTGGTTGTGCGAATAGCAGAAAAGTATTACCTTTTCCTTCATCCTGGCACTCATCTCTGCCCTGGGCTCCAAGATGAGACCTTGAAGGTACTATAATGGCAATATCATGCAGCTATTGGTCACCACATTTGAGTGCGGTGTCGCGTGATTGTAAAGATCTCAATATGACACTCAACCTCACATAACAATCATTGACACAGGGACACACAAGTAGCTATTATATAGTAAGCATTGTACCAACAGAACAAAGACAATAGTGCAGAGAGAGAGCCATACTCCTAATAAGTCAAGCCCATCCTTCTATTAGGCATCAAACTGACTAGTAAGAGAACAATAAACATAACAACACATTATATGACCTCTGCCAAACAGACTGTTGTTGAACGGACTTGCCGAACTGTTGGGTGTCTGCACCATTGTCCGAACCCAAATGCTCAACATTTGACTCTCAGCGGCTGGAAAAGTTGGATACCGCCCTAGGGAGTCCTGAAAAACATGGATATAGCCATGGACCACATCCATAAAACGGCATTTGATGGCCCTCTTTGGGACAGCTGTTGTTTCACACTCAAATAATGGCTGTTATTTCACAACAAAAGCTGTTCCTGTGACTGTACTGTATTGTTCCTATGGCTGTATCCATGTTTTTCTGGCAGCTCTGGGGCGGCATTCAACTTCTCCAGCCACTAGGAGTCAAAAGCCGAGTGTTTAGGCGTTGAGTACATTGCCGAACCTGAACAGTTCCGCAAGTCCGCTCAACACTAATCACCAATAAGATCAAGGTTCATTGGATCATTGACTTGTGACACAATATGGCGACATCCCCTGAATTTTCCCCCATATTGTCCAATGTCAACGTTTATTAATCTGCATGCTTATATTACATTCTATAATCCATATGACAAGAGAAATTTATCTATTCAAATGAGTCAAACCTCAGAGATGGATAAACGGATAAACAGAGTGGCCCTCAATTCCTGAGGCTTTCTACAGGTCCAACGCTTCTTAAAGGGGTATACAGGAAAGACACTTACCTATGGAAAAAAAGAGAAAAGAACAATTTAGTTATCTCAATGACCAAATGGGAGGTTTATTTTGCAATAATGTTTCACTTGCATAAATTGTAGTTGATAGTGACCACATTCAGACACAGGGCACAAACCACTCCTGGCGGAGTACAGCAATATCATGTGGTTTTCATGCTAGTTATCAAGTGATACCCATTTTGACCTTGCTTTATACTTCTGTACTGCTCTCCCCTAGCCAAGCACTGGAATTAGCCATGCAGGGTGCCAGATTATCAAAAATTCCAGATGAATAGATTTTTGCGTAACATAACAAAGCTCCTCAAGGAAAATCCTTAAATTGTAATCCCGGGACTCAGCAAACACAATTTTGGAGACGCGCTCCTTATGAAGTTATTGCGAAACGATTTCCTAAAAACCACTAAGTGACAGTAAATGCGGGTAATGGAAGCAAATAATACATTTACATCTTTCAATTACACGTTTTGTTGGAAACACAATTCTCCCGATCTGTAATTCATCTGCTATAAAGTGCCTTGTTTATAAAGCCTCGTTGTAATCGCTCTGAACTCAACTATGTAATAGTCACAAACTTCAGCTCTTCCCATTGAACATAATGACTATAATGATACCTATACACAGTCCTGACGCGTAAACACGAACATGTAAAGGCGACAAAAACAGGCATGGTAGAAACAAGAGAATCGGGTAAAATTCACTATACAGAACAGCGCCATTTCTGATTGTGAGGTCCTATCAGCCAATGGCGGCTCTAATACTGATATGATGTGTGTTTCGGCCTCTGATAGCTTTAGAATCTGCTCTCTCATCACAATGACGCCAAGGTGAATTCTCATTGAGTTACTCATCTCCAGTTGACATTCTTAATAAAGCCATAGAGTGGAGGTAGCTGAAGCGATGGGTTTCCGGAAAGTTTCCATGAGAGCCCCGTATCCCATTGTCCTCCTTTCTAATAATTATTTCCCAATGGATTACATTAATTTAATTTTCAAAGCTCATTAGTCACTCTTGTCCTTCAATTAATTCCTAATTTACATTGGTCCTTGCCAAAGGGTTAGGAGAATTTTATTGAATAACAAGACACCTTAATGTCTAAATACAAAGCTATTACGTTTTCGGCCTTCAATGTCATTGCTTTCTGAATAAAAAAAAACTGAATGGGTCCAATTAATTTTTAATATACTTTAATAGTGGTCAGAGCTGAAACTCAGCTGCAGAGACATAAGTGGTCGGGCTGATACTGAGCTGCAGAGACATAAGTGGTCGGGTTGATACTGAGCTGCAGAGACATAAGTGGTCGGGTTGATACTGAGCGGCAGAGACATAGGTGGTCAGAGCTGATATTGAGCAGCAGAGACATAAGTGGTCAGAGCTGATACTGAGCTGCAGAGACATAAGTGGTCCAGGGCTTATACTGAGCAGCAGAGACATAAGTGGTCAGAGCTGATACTGAGCTGCAGAGACATAAGTGGTCAGAGCCGATACTGAGCTGCAGAGACATAGGTGGTCAGAGCTGATACTGAGCTGCAGAGACATAAGTGGTCAAAGCGGATACTGAGCCACAGATAAGTGGTCAGAGCGGATACTGAGCTGCAGAGACATAAGTGTTCAGAGTGGATACCGATCTGCAGAGACATAAGTGGTCAGAGTGGATACCGAGCTGCAGAGACATAAGTGGTCAGAGCGGATACTGAGCAGCAGAGACATAAGTGGTCAGAGCGGATACTGAGCGGCAGAGACATAAGTGGTCAGGGATAATGCTAAGCTGCAGAGACATAAGTGGTCATAGTGGATATCTAGCAGCAGAGACATAAGTGCTCATAGTGGATATCTAGCAGCAGAGACATAAGTGCTCATAGTGGATATCTAGCAGCAGAGACATAAGTGCTCATAGTGGATACTGAGCAGCAGAGACATAAGTGGTCAGGGATGATGCTGAGCTGCAGAGACATAAGTGGTCAGGGATAATGCTGAGCTGCAGAGACATAAGTGCTCATAGTGGATATCGAGCAGCAGAGACATAAGTGCTCATAGTGGATATCTAGCAGCAGAGACATAAGTGGTCATAGTTATACAGAGCAGCAGAGACATAGTGGCTTCTTCTAATTTAGACATATTGTTGCATACAAGAAAGTAAATAAGAACAGATCAGTTCTTAGGGAAGAGCATTGTATTATAATCAGGGAATTTAATTTTGCTTTTGATCAGGGATTTATAGACTGCAAGGAAAGCTGAATAGGGACATTTTCTCCTCAAGCTGAAGCTCAATGGATACATGTCAAGAAGGATTGGATGCTTTCCTTACAAGGAATGGTATCAATAGCTGCCAATCAAATACTAATGGACACATTGATCCAAGCAAGTGGTCTGACAGCAAGGTTAGACGAAATGAGGTTATTACTAAAAGAACTTATTACTAAGTTCTTAAGTTTTGAAGTTGCCAAATGACAAAAGTAGAAGAAATGACAGACTGAGCGCACAAGGCATGCGTACCTTTCTGTAAGTGTTATTAGGGACACTAATCTCTTATATTACAAATATATTACATTATTGTAACATCCTAACAAAGTCACAATATATCTCCATTCAGCAACCACCAGCAATCAGTGTGATCTACAGGGAACATTGCAGCAAGTGCTCAGTTTCCCTACAGCACACCCAGAGGTGAAATAAAGAATTACACTGTTCCTATTAAAATCATTTGGCATATCTGCTTAGTACTAGAGGGTTAGACATGATCTTCGTAGCCACACTTTACTGTGGGTGAGGGTCCTAAATAAGTAAGACCCCCATCCCCATTTACTGCTGGGAAGGACCTTACATTGAAAGCCTAGCAAAAATAGCAATACTACAATTAAAAACTCCGAATCTTCAGTATTTGCAGACATCTAACCACCCGCAGAGCACTGCTGCATCTCTGTGTTTGCCATAGGACATTGCACTGGTACAAAAGCTTTAGTGCATACAAATGAACATATATATATATATATATATATATATATCTGTTTCTTAATTATTGTAAGTATCGGATTGGCGCTCTCTGTTCTCTGGGGGTAAGATCAATAGCCAGCGAGAGTTCCTGTTTGCCCAGCAGGAACATAAAAATGAGACGTCTCTGGCTGATATTCGGCAGCCATTCTACAATCCAGCCCAAAACTAACACACAGCAGAGTCAATATAAAATCCCAGTTAGAAAGCTATTCCTTGTGCTGGATCCCTGCCCATTCCAGCTCGAGCAGACACTTCTCCACACACCATCCATCTCCTCCCCCCGCAGCTGCTCTCAAATGCTTCCCAGCAAGTGGCAAATTCCTTAATTGTGTTATTAGCTGAATTATTAATTGATATAAAAACAGCATTTTACTGGGCATAAAAAGTCATTGGGAAATTAGATAAAGCCGGCACAAGTGCGGGCGACTCAGACGGCGCTCCAGTACATTAGTGTAGTCAAGCTGACTCTCCGCAGCCCATGCATCTTCTGATGTTGTGTTCATGAAGATTATCGTCTAGAAAACACAATTTTGTATAGATGAAGTGAATAGTTACAAACCCAATAAAGGGGGGCAATGAAAGATTACAATCTGCGCCCCTCCGACCAGGAACACTAATCCACTCCACAGGCCGATGGCTGCCGTCATCCCTCATCATGATCGATCATTTCGATGACTTTTCCCATGCTGCGTCTCTAGTCTAGTATAACGTCCTCCAGTCACATTATCTGTCAGCTTAGAAGGTCACAATAGCTTCACCTCAAGGAATCTGGACATATGCTATCAGATATGGGGACTTGTACATGGGTCCCCCTTACAGTTCCAATTTCCCATGATGCAAAATTACAACCGGCAAGAATAGCCTTCAACAGGCTGCAATTCACATTGCAACCAGTGGGTGACAGCACATGTGACATAAACAACTCCCGACAGAGTATATAATTTCTTTATGAAGTTTTTCCTTTCAAGGCACAGTAAGTACGCTGATACCATAGTGCACCTTGGGATAGATGCAGCATGCCACTGATATACAGATGTAGCCATGGTTAACATGATCCCTGACGCAACAATTTGGCATGGAGAAGGTGTGGTTTCATGTGAGCTACTCTATTGGCCACATTTATCATGTAAAATTTTGCGCAAAAAAAAAAAAAAATTGCAAGATCATTCGGCCTGTGCGCCTGATGATAAATTTTGCACATGGACCAGAGATTTTTGTGCAGCACTTCAAAAGTGTGCTTCCCCCCCAAATTGTGCAAATCATAGAAGTCCCCCTAAACATTACAAAAAAAAACCCCATTATTGATGTTACAACATTAGGCTATATTCACACAACGTCCCGATGATCTTTCACGCTGCAAAGAACTTCCCACAGCACACTATGAAGCTTGCAGCCGTAGCCGCTCACTTCATAGTGTGCACTGACATGGTTTTCTACAGCCGCTATTCACTGAATACTAGAAGAGAAGATAAGGCAACGTATAAATTTCTATAAAAAGTACGGCCGTTGTTGCCGATTTCAACAACGCCCATACTTTTACGAAAATATACATTGTGTGAACATAGCCCTAAAACGTTAAAGTGCCCCTTTCACTTAGAAAAAAAAACGATTGACATCACAGAGACATAAAAGTTTAGCGCAATGGCTCAGTTGTTAGCGCTGTAGTCCTGCAGCTGCTGGGGTCCTGGGTTCAAATCTGCAAAGAGTTTGTATGTTCTCTCCGTCTTTATGTGCGTTTCCTCCCACACCCAAAACATACAGCATAGGTGAAATTAGATTGTGAGCCCTCATGGGGACAGGGAGCAATAATTGGCAAAACCAATGTAAAGTGCTGCGGAATCAGTGTGTACTATACAAATAAAAGCATAAAGAAAAATTTAAAACAAAAAGCAATAAAGTGCTGGCAAGGTGCAGATCACCTGGCAAAATAAAATAGTCATTCACACATCTCTGCAGGTGGCAAAATAGAAAAGTTATATAGGGCGATGCAGTATTATTATTATTATTATTATTATTATTATTATTAATAATTTGTTTATTTATTTATGCTGTGATCATGCAAAAAAAAAAAAAAAAAAAAGTTCTTGCTCTTAGAAGGCAGACAATAAGAACAATGACAACCTGCCCCTCCAAGGGGTTATGGGTCAGCCCCGCACATAGTAACATTAGATTTGGGCCCCACTGGCAGTGATTGATCCCATTAGACATGGAGTCATAGTTTTCACACCAGCTCCTATATGTGAGAGGATAATGTGTAGGATACATCCTCAGGGCATTGCTCCTGTACAGTACAACACCATCTAGATACACTATATACCTTATGTAATTAGAGAGATTCATTACCAAAGAGAAAAAAACATCAACTATATCATCGTTCCATAGAAAGTGACTGAGAAAGGAATCCATTATATGAGTCATAGATTATACAAACAATCTCTTACAGTCCATTAGGCAGAATTCAGTCTATAATTCATGTTATATTAATGGATGTTGGGGTCATGTGACTTCACAGCGTTACCTTACTACGCTGCAACATATTGGCTATGGGATCGTCTATTAGGATAAAGAAAAGTTTATCCAAATCAAGGCCCAGAGCTCCATAATGTATTGTAGATTATGGCTGACTGGGTATTCAATGGTGTGACCCAGGGGGTCAGCTGGGCGTAGCTTGTCTGGGCTCCCCCTATAATGCCAGGGATACCTGATATCCAGCCGCTTAGATAAAGAGGATTTCATAGCATTATACCAGCAATCAGCTGATCACAGCTTCTAATTTCCGAATAGAAAAAAATATATATATTATTATTATTAGTTTAATGGGGTTTAACTTTTTCTGATTGGTTGGATCCTCCAAACAAAAAAAATGCAATGTTTAATATGTCTTCCTTGGTTTTCAACAACACTTCAATAAAACAAATGCTTCCCACCACCGATTACCGTCATCTTTAAAGTGAAAATCTTTTTCTTTCAAATCAACTGGTTTCAGTAAGTTACATAGATTTGTAATTCACTTTTATTTAAAAAATCTCCAGTCTTCCAGTACTTATCAGCTGCTGTATGTCCTACAGGGAGTGGTGTATTCTCTCCAGTCTGCTCTCTGATGCAAGAAGGAACACATCAGGGCTAACGGTTAGAACTGCAGGTAGCAGGAACACAGGCAGGAACCATGAAGAGCTGGGCCCACACGCTAAGGAAAGCATGCAGAGGCTCCAACAAAGCAAGGGCAGGACAGGTGCAAGTATTTATAGTGTGAAAGGTGATTAGGTGGAAACCAATAAGGGATGCACTGTCCCTTTAAATTTAAGCAGAGCCCCCATGCACACTCCCTAGGAGACAGAGACGCACATGCCAGACCATGCGGGAGGAGACAGCAGAGAGGACTGGGGATAGCCGGGACCACGTGCGGGGGAGACAGCGTGGCCGCGGGAAGAGGTACGTGCTGTGGCTGTGGCTGTTATAATCTCCTCGTATTTCATTTCAGCCAATGCAACTTTGCTAGGATTGATAGGGGTTAATTTATCATCCCCATATTGGCAACTAGTAAATTCAAGCACCTCATACAGGTTGATTATTCTGTTTTATTATTCTCTTGTGGTTTGTTACAGTACCTCTTGTGCACATAATTTTACTCCATTATGTGATTTTATATTGACATCAATAAAGTGATTTGTATTTTGAAATACTAGTAGTGACCCTTTTTTTGTTTAGGATTTCACTAAACATAGTACCAGTGCCAGTGCGTTATGCCAAAAACCTCCCCGTGCACCCGTATGGATAGACGGTTACAGCTTGAATGTAGTGAAACAAATGAAAAATACCGAGGTCCAAAATGGGGCAGGCCTTAAGGGGTTAAAATAGACAACACAGTAAAACATATGAATCGATTCAGTACCATAGACAGCGCGTGAAAAATCCATTGGAATGAGTTACAGTGTACACAACAGGTCCTACACGCTAATGACTACAGCAGACGGAATGGGTAGTTCATGTCCTGGAGGGACCGCGCCTCTGCTGTACTACACACTGTAATAATATATCGACCGGATTCAGAATCACGGACAGTAACTCTAAGAAACCTTCACCAGAGTGTTCTGCTTCACACGTACCCGATATTAACCCCATAACCATAACCATAGATAATATAATCCAGGACCAGGAACTGTGACTAACAAAGTTATAGACTTACAATGATCTTACAGTGCTTAATAATAAATGCTCCCCCACCCCGACCCCAAATTTCAACCCCCCCCCCCCCTAAAAAAAAAAAAGTCTGAATAGTGCTGACATGGTACTAAAAGGGTTCTTTGTTCTTGGTTATGATATGGTACTAAGGTCATGGCACTGAATGGGAGCTCTGTCACTAAGATGGTGCCCCGTCCATGGTAGTGAAAAGTTCTCTCTGTTACTGAAATGTACACGGACTGCTGTACTGAAATAGGGACCTGTCCATGGTGCTGAAAGTTATCTGTTTATGGTATTAAAATGGTTCTCTGTTCATGTCACTGACCATGTATTCTGTCCATGGTGCTGAAAGTTATCTGTTTGTGGTATTAAAATGGTTCTCTGTTCATGTCACTGACCATGTATTCTGTCCATGGTGCTGAAAGAAGTAACACATCTGTTCACGAAAACGCACTCTGCCAATGTTACTGAATTAGGGCGCTGTCCATGGTACTAAAGTGTTACTCTGTATTATCTGACATATGTCCAACTTTACCCAGGGAAGGGGAACAAATATCCATGTCATAATTGTGGGGTCTGACCTCAGGGACCCCACCATCCTTACCCCATTACAAATCAAGGCAAAACTGCATTTGGCAGTCTTACTGCAAATGCATAGCAGAGAAATAATGTCATATATAGTATAAATATCCTATCACAGTGATGTACCCACCCACCCACCACTGCTGCATAGCCGCCTTCAATCCATGGTCTGTCCAGGGGTCAGTTTGCCTCTTGGTGCTGAAGAGGTATCAAAGAGGCAGGGCGTAGAGCATCCATGCCCTAGGCCTGTGATGCCTTTTGGGTCTCCACCCTCCTTCAATCCAGTGAAGCCCCCTAGGACTGACCCAATTCAGCACATGCACCATTGTAAGTCTAGGCAGCACAGACAGGATAGCTTAGAGTAAGGAGCTGCATCTTTGTCTCACAATGGTGCATGCGCTGAAATGGGTTGATCCTGAAGAGGATAATCTTGCCGAGAGGGGGGTGGACGTTACTGGGGAGAAGGATGGAGGGACACACAAGAGACCCCACAGGTCTATAGAAAGGAAACTCTAGGGTGAGTAGGGAGACTTAAGAGATGCCACAGGCCTATGGAACGGACACTATAGGGCGGGGGGAGGAAGACCCAAGAGATCCCACAGGCCTAGGGCACGGGTACTTTAGTGCAGGGTGGAAGAAGTGTCAAGAAACACCTCCGGCCTAGGGCAAAAACACTCTAGGGGGGAAGAAAGACCCAAGAGACCCCACAGGCCTAGGGCATGGAGCACTTTAGTGCAGGGGGGAAGAAGTTTTAAGAAACACCTCCGGCCTAGGGCAAAGACACTCTAGGGGGGGGGGGAGAGACCGAATAGATGCCACAGGCTTATACCACTGACACACTGAGGAGGGGAGAAAGACCCACAAGATGCCACAGGCCTAGGGCACAGATGCTCTAGGAAGGGGAGAGAGACCCAAGAGACCCCACAGGCCTAGGGCACAGATGCTCTAGGAAGGGGAGAGAGACCCAAGAGACCCCACAGGCCTAGGACACGGACAGTATACACCATTGGAATAAAAGAGTTCCTTTTACAAAAATGACAGCACCAGGACACAAACAGACCCCGGAACATGGATTTACATGCCTTTGCAGCAGTACCAGGAATTTTTTTTTTTTTTTGGGGGGGGGGGGGGTCGTGGGTCAGTATAGATGTGCTGTGAGCGCACGTCTCCTTGGCAAAATCCCAGAACTGAAACAAAAACATATTTTGTAAGGACACATTTGCAGATCCATTCAGGATAATATATGACCTTCATATGTTGCAATGAAAGAGGAATTCATCTTAAGAAGCGGGATTTTAGTGCAGATATATGGAGCGCTGGGCAATTTAAATTAAGAAGAGAAAGGAAGAGACTGTAAATAAGGTCTCCTATAAATCTCCCATATTAAATCATGGAAACAATCAGTGCGCCTGGCGTCACCCTCCGATATCAGGATCAGCACCGGCTGACAGATTTATCAAGGTTTGGACTTTGCCGTCTGTCTGCGCTCACAGCGTCCTGCCTGCACCAACAATTCACACCCAAATGATAAAATGGGATCCGGCTACAATGAATTTTCCATTTTATGTCCTATAGCGGCTGGTGCCTCCTGTTTTACTAATCAATGAGCTGCATTGTGGTGACCCGGGCAGCTAACACCTCCCTGGAAATGTCAGCGAATCACCATCAGTCTGTCACTTTCTGGCAAAAGTAGTAATTTAGTAATAACGCTGTGACAGTCACTGAATTAACTGGACTTGTGGAACAGCAACAATCGCTATCGAGCCATAAACTCTGTGTCTGAGAAATACGGCTAACAAGACCACCAGAAAATCCCAGAGGCATCTATCTGTCTATCTTCTATCTATCTACTATCTATCTATCTATCTATCTATCTATCTATCTATCTATTTATCTATCTATCCCCTATCTATCTATCTATCTATCTATCTCCTATCTATCTATATATCTCCTATCTATCTATCTATCTATCTATCTATCTATCTATCTATCTATCTATCTATCTATCTATCTCCTATCTATCTATCTATCTCCTATCTATCTATCTATCTCCTATCTATCTGTCTATCTATCTCCTATCTATCTATCTATCTATCTCCTATCTATCTATCTATCTATCTATCTATCTATCTCCTATCTATCTATCTATCTATCTCCTATCTGTCTATCTATCTATCTATCTATCTATCTATCTATCTATCTATCTATTTGTCTATTTGTCTATCTATCTATCTATCTATCTATCTAACTCCTATCTATCTATTTGTCTATCTCCTATCTATCTATCTATCTATCTATCTATCTGTCTGTCTGTCTGTCTGTCTATCTATCTATCTATCTATCTATCTATCTATCTATCTATCTATCTCCTATCTATCTATGTCCTATCTATCTATCTATCTATCTATCTATCTATCTCCTATCTATCTATCTATCTCCTATCTATCTATCTATCTATCTATCTCCTATCTATCTCCTATCTATCTATCTATCTCCTATCTATCTATCTATCTATCTATCTATCTATCTATCTATCTATCTCCTATCTATCTATCTATCTATCTATCTATCTATCTATCTATCTCCTATCTATCTATCTCCTATCTATCTATCTATCTCCTATCTATCTATTTGTCTATCTCCTATTATCTATCTATCTATCTATCTATCTATCTATCTATCCCCTATCTATCTATCTATCTATCTATCTATCTATCTATCTATCTGTCTGTCTGTCTGTCTATCTATCTCCTATCTATCTATCTATCTATCTATCTATCTATCTATCTATCTCCTATCTATCTATCTATCTATCTATCTATCTATCTATCTATCTCCTATCTATCTATCTATCTATCTATCTATCTATCTATCTATCTATCTCCTATCTATCTATCTCCTATCTTCTATCTATCTATCTATCTATCTATCTATCTATCTATCTATCTATCTATAACAGGCTGCAATTCCCCTCACATATACACAGCATAAACAACTCCAGACAGTAAAAGGTGCAGATGTGTCCACTCTCATCTTATTTCTAAACTTAATATATTTAGTGACCCATGTCCTGAGATTATCAGCTTTTCAGTCTAAAGGCAATTTAAGTCTATATGAGGAGAAGCAAAGATCAGTAATAAGTAGTAATAGTTATGTAACATGGGATATAGTGGTGGAAGGACGCCTTCCCTGATTTTATCTAAGGGAAGGTTAAGGCTGGACCCCCCCCCCCCCCCAAAAAAAAAAAAAAATACAAAAATAAACTATTGTTATAAAATCAACTGGTATCAAAAAGTTAAACAGATTTATAAATGATACTTATCAGCTGCTGTATGACCTGCAGGAGGTGGTGCATTCCCTCCAGTCTGACACAGTGCTCCCTGCTGCCACCTCTGTCCATCTCAGAAACAGTCCAGAGATTTTTAATGGGGATTTACTGCTGCTCTGGACAGTTCCTGACATGGACAGAGGTGGCAGCAGAGAGCACTGTGTCAAACTGGAGAGAACACACCACTTCTTATAGGACATACAGCAGTTGATAAGTACTGGAAGACTGGAGATTTTTATATGGAAGTAAATTATAAATCTGTATAATTTTCTAACACCATATGATTTCAATATAGTTTTATTTACCAGAGTTCCCCTTTAAGGAAGAACAGTACACAGGAAACTCCACCTAAAGCTATATCTATGTAAGTTAAATATATCGACCAAAGGGTTGTGACTGCCTAGTAAAATGGAGTAATTGTGGGGACCTTAGGCTGTAAGACTGTGTAAGTCTCATCTTTAATGGACGCTGGCTCAGTAAATGCTTTAATAGATTGGTTGCTGGGGTTAAAGGTGCAGCTATAGCATCATTTTATTTTTATGCACTTGGCTATGTAAAGTCGCTCCAGCTGAGATATATGGTTTAAAACTTCTCATTATACAAAATTATACTATACTAAAATAAGAACAGCTTAACTTCCCCAAAGGAGATTGCGCTTAAAAACCTAAAGCGATGTGTAAGTCATAATCAAAGCCTTTGGCTAGCTGCTGTTATTTGCCTTCCTCTGTGTTGGTCCCTTTGGCTCGGCTATTATTAGAGACTCCAGCTTGGTTTCATTGTATACTGGAGTAGGAAGGAGATTGAAATATACGAGTAGCCTGGGCCTGCCTGGTCCTATACAATCACAGTGAAGATCGGCTTCTTCAGGTTGGCTGCTGTGTCTGAGCAGCGGCTCACCACAAGCAGAATAGGACGTCAGTATATAGAGGGTGGAAGATCATTCAAATGCGGGCAGAATAATGAAAATTTATGAGACGTTACCAGGAGCCGATGGAAGGGGAAAGATCCTTGATGCAGGTGGAAAAGATTTGCTTTAAACCCTAAAATACAGGATAAAGGAAAACTCCGGCAAGGACTGGGGAGGAGGGGAGTGAAAATAATATCCACTTACCTCCCGGCTCAAGCACTGCCATTCTGTAACTTAGGTTACCAGTGGCCGGTCGCTTCCTGGCCTTGAGATGGGACTCGGGACGTGAAGCAGTAGACCTGCCCAGCTATCTAGCTGCAGAGGCGGGACCCCGAGGACCGAAGCGCCAGAATATGGGGGTGGCAGCATGGGGACCAGGGAGGTAGGTGGATGTTACTTTTTTTTTTAACCCACCTTTTCCTCCCTGGGGTTCCAGAAAAAAATAGGTCCTAGTCGGAATTCTCCTTTAAGAATTGAATCTTACATTCTCAAATACTGTGAGATCCCCAGCACCTGGCAGGACAGCAATAGTTGGGGCAGCATGCTCTGGTTTGCCATTATTGATGAACCAGAACTGCTTAGAGGGGTAGTTTAAAAAAAGTAAAATCCAATAGATCACCTGGTGCAAGAAAGTTCAAGTAATTTATTTCTAAAAAATTTCAAGTCTTGCAGTACATATCAGCTGCTGTATGACCTGCAGGAAGTGGTGTATTATCGCCAGTCTGACACAGTGCACTCTGGACAGTTCCTGACATGGACAGAGGTGGCAGCAGAGGACACTGTGTCAGACTGGAGAGAATATACCTCTTCCTGCAGAACAAACAGCAGCTGATGAGTACTATAAGACTGGAGATTTTTTAAACAGAAGTTAATTACAAATCTTGAGCACTTTCTAGCACCAGTTGATTTGAAAGAAAAACATTTTCTGAATTAGGGACAGCAAGAAACCTAATAAAAGTCCCTCCCTGCTCTGTGCCCGCCCCTGGATGATGTTACACTTACAACGTCCCTAAGAATGGCCATTTCCAAAGCTGCTCACCCCCATGATATTTATTTTTCCCTATAAATAAAAATAAATCCACCATAACATGCCTGCAACGTCCACCTGATTATTGACCACAGTTATGTATAAAATATATTTCAGCAGCAAAACCTTAAAAACCGCTGAGGGCGACAGCAGCAGCAATGAAGAATCCAAGAGTCACAGATACAAGGACTTCCCACAGCTCGTCCAGTGAAAGAACAAGTGGTTTATTACATCTCAACAGAGTATCAAGGTGCAGCACAGCGGTACAAAGGTCTGATGTTCTCAAGCACCTGGTTACTCTACTGAGATGAAATAAACCACTTCTTCATTCACTTCAAGTGGACATGTTGTGGGCAATCCTGGTATATGTATAATATATGCTACATATATTTTATTTATACATGTATTGCACAATACATTTAATGCCATGAATCTATAACTAAAAAAAATGTATGTACAGGCAAAAATATGAACACTGTGCTTCAGTCATCCTCTAGCACACAGGGGAGGAAAAACCACAGGTGAGGGAAACCTCTAGGGAACCATGGCTGAAGTATTGCCTTTTCCTTGGCCATAGATAGCAATTGCCAGCTTGTAACGTATGAAACAAAAATAAAAATTGTACATGGCACCACATATACTATGGCAATAAGAAAAACAAAGGACTGTGATAAGTTGACAGTTTTGCAGTAAATTTGTAGCTGTGTATTAAGAAGACAACATTAACTTTAATACTTTAATTAAGGATGGAGTGTTGGATTTGTGTAACTTAGTGATAAAAAGTGGAGATTCCCTTTAAGGCTCTTTATTCTATGTTAGTGGATAATTCCTTTATATTGTATATCTGTTTATATAGGAGATGTAGCGTAGCTTTTACTCTATGACAGGTTTATCTTGGCTCAGTGACCAGGCTGACATTTATGGGCTATGGCCAGGCTGCAGTAGGATTACATCTAGATTAGTGTACCATACTGAGAATGCCATAATTGTGCCAGCCATGTAATATACTGAGAACAAGATCATTGTGCCAGCAGTGTACCATACTGAGAACCTTGTCATTGTGCCAGCAGTGTACCATACTGAGAACCTTGTCATTGTGCCAGCAGTGTACCATACTGAGAACACCATCATTGTGCCAGCAGTGTACCATACTGAGAACACCATCATTGTGCCAGCAGTGTACCATACTGAGAACACCATCATTGTGCCAGCAGTGTACCATCGTGAGAACCTTGTCATTGTGCCAGCAGTGTACCATACTGAGAACCCTGTCATTGTGCCAGCAGTTTACCATACTGAGAACCTTGTCATTGTGCCAGCAGTGTACTATACTGAGAACACCATCACTGTGGCAGCAGTGTACCATACTGAGAACACCATCACTGTGGCAGCAGTGTACCATACTGAGAACACCATCATTGTGCCAGCAGTGTACCATACTGAGAACCTCCTCATTGTGCCAGCAGTGTACCATACTGAGAACCTCCTTATTGTGCCAGCAGTGCACCATACTGAGAACACCATCATTGTGCCAGCAGTGTACCATACTGAGAACAACATCACTGTGCCAGCAGTGTACCATACTGAGAACACCATCATTGTGCCAGCAGTGTACCATACTGAGAATCTCCTCATTGTGCCAGCAGTGTACCATACTGAGACCCTCCTCATTGTGCCAGCAGTGCACCATACTGAGAACACCATCATTGTGCCAGCAGTGTACCATATTGAGAACCTCCTCATTGTGCCAGCAGTGTACCATACTGAGAACCTCATCATTGTGCCAGCAGTGTACCATACTGAGAACCTCCTCATTGTGCCAGCAGTGTACCATGCTGAGAACCTCATCATTGTGCCAGCAGTGTACCATACTGAGAACCTCATCATTGTGCCAGCAGTGTACCATGCTGAGAACCTCCTCATTGTGCCAGCAGTGTACCATACTAAGAACCTCCTCATTGTGCCAGCAGTGGACCATACTGAGAACCTCCTCATTGTGCCAGCAGTGTACCATACTGAGAACCTCCTCATTGTGCCAGCAGTGCCCACACTGCTCAAGGATTCCTACAATTCCTATAATCAGCTCGGCTCCTGATACCTTCGGTACATTGGACGGGGAGTACTAAACTTAAGGTGCCAATTCAGATGTCTTAGTGATTTCCAAATGATTTACAGCCACAATACACTGTGCAACAATACCCCCCTTTTTTTTTTATTAGGACCAACCCTGACCCCTCATCTGGACTCATTTTCTATTCCAAAGCTATTTGGATGGACTTCACACTGTGCACAATTTACAGTCACCTTTTTACATTTAGTAAAATTACTTTCTGGAGCCCGAGCCTTTTCATCACCTTAATGAATGAATTTATCACCTCACGGCTCCATTGTCGGCACAGGCTGAATAAATATTTTGTAGTTGTCAGGTTAAAGAAAAGACGGGGAGGTTGTACTCCAGTTCATTCCCGCCGAGTGCATGAAAGACCTCCGAATTATACATTAATGCAGAAGGCTGGAATGCAATCTACAAGGGGAGAGGAATAAGCAGAGAGGCCGCAACCTCCAGAACCCGTACACAACCATATTTATTATATATGTTTTCTCTCCAATCAATATTGATATTATTGTGCAGATTCATTTCTTATTAAGCTCATACAGTGCCGGCACTTTATCAGAGTGTGAAATATGGGGGTTCTGTATACAATGGAATAAGAAGAGGGAGGAAGAGGGAAAGGAGATATAAAAGGAAGAAAATAAAGGAAAGCAGGAAGGAAAGAGAGGGACTGAGGGAAGATGGAAGGAAAGAGAGGAAGGGAAGAAGGAAGGGAAGAAGGAAGGAAGGAAGGGAGGAAGGAAGGCAGGAAGGAAAGAGAGAGACTGAGGGAAGATGGAAGGAAAGAGAGGAAGGGAAGAAGGAAGAAAGGGAGGAAGGAAGGCAGGAAGGAAAGAGAGAGACTGAGAGAAGATGGAAGGAAAGAGAGGAAGGGAAGAAGGAAGGAAGGAAGGAAGGAAGGAAGGAAGGAAGGAAGGAAGGGAGGAAGGAAGGCAGGAAGGAAAAAGAGAGACTGAGGGAAGATGGAAGGAAAGAGAGGAAGGGAAGAAGGAAGGGAAGAAGGGAGGAAGGGAGGAAGGAAGGCAGGAAGGAAAGAGAGAGACTGAGGGAAGATGGAAGGAAAGAGAGGAAGGGAAGAAGGAAGAAAGGGAGGAAGGAAGGCAGGAAGGAAAGAGAGAGACTGAGGGAAGATGGAAGGAAAGCAGGAAGGAAAGAGAGGAAGGAAGGAAGGAAGGAAGGAAGGAAGAAAGGGAGGGAGGAAGGGAGGCAGGAAGGAAAGAGAGAGACTGAGGGAAGATGGAAGGAAAGAGAGGAAGGGAAGAAGGGAGGAAGGGAGGAAGGAAGGAAGGAAAGAGAGGAAGGGAAGAGAGGAAGGGAAGAAGGAAGGAAGGGAGGAAGGAAGGCAGGAAGGAAAGAGAGAAACTGAGGGAAGATGGAAGGAAAGAGAGGAAGGGAAGAAGGAAGAAAGGGAGGAAGGAAGGCAGGAAGGAAAGAGAGAGACTGAGGGAAGATGGAAGGAAAGCAGGAAGGAAAGAGAGGAAGGGAAGAAGGAAGGAAGGAAGAAAGGAAGGAAGGAAGAAAGGGAGGAAGGGAGGCAGGAAGGAAAGAGAGAGACTGAGGGAAGATGGAAGGAAAACATGAAGGAAGGAAAGAGAGGAAGGGAAGAAGGAAGAAAGGAAGGGAGGGAGGGACTGAGGGAAGATGGAGGGAAGGCAGGAAGAAAAGAGAGAGACGAAGGAAGGAAGGAAGGAAGGGAGGGAGGGAGGGAGGGAGAGGATGGAAGGAAGGAAGGAAGGAAAGAGAGGGAAGAAGGAAGGAAAGAGAGGAAAGAAGAAAGGAAGGAAGGAAGGAAGGAAGAGAGGGAGGGAGAAGGAAGGCAGGAAGGAAAAAATGAAGGGAGGGAGGAAGGAAGGAAGGAAGGGAGGGAGGGAGGGAGGGAGGGAGGGAGGAAGGAAGGGGGAGGGGAAAGGGGGGAGGTAAGGATGGGTGGGGAAAAAGGAATGGAGGGGGAGGAAGGAAGAGAGAGGGGGAGGAAGGAAAGAAAGAAAGGAGGAAGGGGAATGTAAGGAAGGAGGGAAGGGAGGAAGGAAGAGAGAGGGAGGAAAGGAATAGGGGGATGGAGGAAGGTAGAGGGTGGAGGGAAGGAAGGCAGGGATTGGGAGGGAGAAAAGAAGGCTAAGGATGAAGGAAGATAGAGGAAGGAAGGATGGGGAAGAAGGAAAAGAGGGAGGAAGGAAGAAAGGAAAGAGGGAAGGAGAAAAAGAAGGAATAATAGGAGGGAGGGAGCTAAGGAAGGGAAGGAGGGAGGATAGATAGAAGGAAGGGGGAGTAAAGGAAGAGAGAAAAAGACAAATAAAGAAGAGAGAGGGATGGGAAGGAAGGAAGGGGGAAAGGGGGAGCGAGGTAAGGAAAAAAGAAGAGAGAGAGGAAGGAGGGACAGGAGGGAAGGAAGGATGAATAGAGGAAGAGGGCACAGATGGAAAGGTGACTTAGGGGTAAGGGGAAAGAGTAAAGAAGGCTGTAAGGATGGGGAGAAGGGACCATGGGTAGGGGAGAGGAATAAAGGAATATTAGATAACTGAGAATGAATAGTAATAGTAGTCTTTATACTTCTTTCATCACAAGTCTAATATAATCTTATCACATGAAGTGTATTTTCTCTACACCAAGATTGAGGCCACACAAACTCTAACAGTGGAGATGTTCCAGAGCAACCATGTTAAAACAAGAAACAAATATAAAGTGTAGCCAGTAAGGGATAGTAGAGGATAGTAGGGGATAGTAGAGGATAGTAGGGGACAGTACAGGGCCAATTCTAGGTTTTCTGCTGCCTGAGGCGAGACCTGAATCCCCCCCATGCCCACACTGACTCATTACCCCCCCCCCCCCCCCCAGCCTATTGAAAATCGTAGGCAGGTGTGCACAAAACCTGTAGCTTTTAATAATAAGTGCATCCTATATACACAATCCAGCTCCACCATAAGTCACCCTGTCCCAGCACTACCTTCCATCCTTGGTGAGGACAAGACAGAAAAAGTTTCCAATTCCACCAGTGTAAACAATTCTTCAGGGATAGTGATCACTTGTAGTGTAGTGATGTGTGACACGTATAACAATACCTGCTGTCTGAAGTCCTGACTCTCTTGCATTCTACATCTGTGTCCAGTTATCATCTGCAGGTCATGGGGTCAATGCAGTCAGTGGTGTATAGCAGACAGTATAATTTATGGCCACTCCATAAAATCTGACGTTCTTCAAAGCCGCCGCCCTGAGCAGTAAACTCATCTCGCCTCATGGCAGAAGCGGCTCTGGGACAGTAGGGGATAGTAGGAGATAGTAGAGGATAACAGAGGATAGTAAGGGATAGAGGATAGTAGGGAATAGAAGACTTTAGTAGGGAATAGTATGGGATTTTTGGAGTCTTCTTGTTGAAATTATGTAAAAAAAAATGGAGACTGGAACAGCACATCCCTCTCTCCCGTCACCACCCCAACAATATATAATTATTATATAGTCAGCCAGTTCATCTTGAATCCCTCCTGTCTTTTGTCATAATCTGCTTGTTCCAAATCCTCTGCTCACATCCCGGGTGCCTACTGCGCAGACATATTTTGGCGTCCTTAGAATAACTTATATCACAGATGTCACCTCAGTGTGTTCCCGACAGGACAACCCCCAGCCCAGATCCTGAAATCTGCAAAGATTATTATCCCATTAACCTTCATGCATTTTGACTATAAGACAGACGCGCTAGGCTCTCCCTGCTAAAAACAGACGCCAGTCATTGTGCGAGTCATTGTCGTCCCCTCATCTGTTACTGAGCACATTAACTGTTGTGATGGTTTATTGTGGAGAAGGGAGGACGACTGCTTTCTATTGTAATCCAGGAGACTTGATGGAGATCATTTAATTGCTTTGTATGAAGCGAGAACTCGTGTAGGACAAGACGGAACATTTACACTTGGGCTCAGCTAAAAGCTCCATTACAAGACATAGCATTAGGCTTAGTGAGACCGTGACCCTCATGCGTCATGTGACTTTCTTACTAAAGATGCAAATCCTAATTAATTCCTTGTAGGACGTTCATCCAAGGATCTCATGGGATTTTTGCATTTTATTATATTTCTGAAATCAATCACTGGCCTAGCTGTATGGTGTATGGTGCACAATAT
This sequence comes from Dendropsophus ebraccatus, assembly GCF_027789765.1. Classification (NCBI taxonomy): domain Eukaryota; kingdom Metazoa; phylum Chordata; class Amphibia; order Anura; family Hylidae; genus Dendropsophus; species Dendropsophus ebraccatus. The sequence continues at coordinate 93,188,298 of NC_091464.1, forward strand.
ACAGGACTACGAAACAGACGACGGATAAAGATGTGTCCACCCTTAACTTAGTCAAGGGCTTATCATACAAATTCTATACAATATCCCAACACGCAAATAAAATCATAGGCTCCAAAGCTGGGGGATGACCAAAAAGTTTGCAAAAAATTGTGCTTAGTTGAGAAAGCAAATTATTGCAAGCTTTGTTTTAAAATTTTTGAAAAAAAAAAAAAAGTATATACTCACCAATCCACACTCTTTTTGTGTCTTCTTCTGTGTCTCCTGTGTCTTTAGCCTCCTTCAGCCTGCTCAGCCAATTACTGACTGAGACGAAACAGTGGCGACCAGTGATTGGCTGAGCAGGTTGTCCCCTCTTCAGACAGTCCGCTCAGCCAATCACTGGCCACAACACTGTCTCGTCCCAGTCAGTAATTGGCTGAGAGGGCTGGAGGCGGCTAAAGATCAAGAGATACAGAAGAGGACTCCAGGGGAGCTTGGACAGCTTAATAGTTATTTACTTCATTTAGTGCAGTTTGTAAGAGTTCAGCTTGAAAGTTAAGCCAAAAATTTGTGAACTGTTTTATTTTTATTTTTTTTTAAACTTTGCTCTTCTCTAGCTGCCATTCTCATTTCAACTGCTGGGATTACCGCATAGGCACATATGGTACCAACAATGCGCAACAGAGTATAATTTATTTACTTTATTAAAGATCTGCCATGTTGGAATTTGTAGCTTTTGTGAATTGTCTTTGTTAAAAAGTAATTGATGCTGAACAACCAACTGTTCTGCATCCCGTCAATAAAGAGCCAGATAAGGCAACGGATTATAGGAAGCTTACTGCATGCTTCTGGGAATGCACACATGACTGAGATGGTCCTATAGATTTACAGTACATTCGGAGTCCATCTATGTCATATGGCATAGAGCATGGAGAAAACGCCCTTTAGCTTAGGGGATCTGAACACCCAAATGCTGACCGATCAAAACAATCACATGTCTATTTTATTAGCAAAGAACATCCCTTAGTGTGGCCGTGAGTACTTTATTCAGCACTGTTCAGATGGTCCCTAATGTGGGAAAAGATGCATGATTTAGTGACACTCTGTCAGGAGTTGTTTATGTGGCTATAGGTGTCACCCAGTGGTTGTGTTTGGTATTGCAGCCTCTGATAACTTAGTGCTCCACTAAAACTTCCCCAAAACAGAACTGTTTTGAATGTTAATGCCAGAACTGTATGTTCCAACCTTGTCTTTCATCTGGGAGCCATGATGGATCTTATTATTAATGTTGTTTGTAAACTCCAGGGTCTCCCATTAGAGGGATTTCTACCAAATATTAACAAGCCGGTGTCAGGATTAGCGTCTCGGAGCAGGTGATAAGTCTTAGACAGTAATGACTCTGTATCTAGCGGAATATATAATGAAGCAAAATTTCCTCATTTGCATGGAAGCTAATATAGCCGGGAATGTATGGTTCCCCCTCCAGAGAATTTCCAATCAGACAATTTTTTTTTTTTTACATTTGCATAAACTTTTGAGAAAAGTGCTTGTGTATTTATCACCTGACACAGATATGAAGAGCTCCCGGGGAGACATTGCTGACCAGAAGAGGACCTATGCCTCATGATGGACGGTCCTCGGCTCATTGGAAGGGATGTAACTATGATTTCCTCTAGTTAGTTTGCTGACCTAACTCTGCAACTCTGGGATCTTATTGGTGCATTTCATTGCCCTTTCAGAACTTGCATCTCTATTGCCAGTATATGTCATATTCTGATGGATTACATGGTGGATCTGTGGCAACAAGCTTTACTTTAAAGGGGAACTCAGCCAAAAATATTTTTCTTTCAAATTAACTGGTTTCACAAACTTATAAAGATTTTTAATTTAGTTCTTTATAAAAATCGCACTTTTTCCCATACTTAGCAGCTGCAGGAAGTGGTGTATTCTTTATATTCTGACACAGTGCTCTCTGCTGCCACCTCTGTCCATGTCAGGAACTGTCCAGAGCAGGAGAGGTTTTCTATGGGGATTTGCTGCTGCTCTGGCCAGTTCCTGACATGGACAGAGGTGGCAGCAGAGAGCACTGTGTCAGACTGCAGAGAATACACCACTTCCTGCAGGACATACAGCAGCTGATTCCATTTTTAGAATAGAAGTAATTTACACATCCATATAGCTTCCTGACACCAGTTGATTCAAAAACATTTTTTTCTCTGGAGTATCCCTTTAAGGTATAACGTGATTGATATTTTTTTTAACTTAATGCCAAATGACAAAACTCTTTACCTAAATGTTACAATCACATTCTATTTATTGGTCTTTGTTTGTGTCTCTCCGCTCTGGCAGATAGGCTCCCCCTATGGCATTGATCTGCCTTTATAGGTCACACAGACAGGGGGTGCACTACAAGCATTTCTCAGTCTACTCCGCGCTGACAGTCATCGGCCTTTTCTGGAACGTTACATTGAATGTGAAGATGAATTCCTTTGTCATCGGCAGTGTTTTTTGCCCTGGCACTCACTTAATTCTTTCCCCTCGACTGATTTGACAGATTTGTTTAACAAGTGATTGACAGGCTCCGTATGCCAGATGCAACCTGCTACTTGGACACATTACAAAAGGCCCAGGAGCTATAGAGGAGCAGCTGTAGTCGGCTCAGCCAGGGCCAAGGTAAAGAACGGGAGGGGGGAGGTAGGTGCGGGAACGAGCCAAATATTCCAAATCAGCTGACAATATTCACCCAGCGATAATGTGTATTCATCGGGAGGGAAAAAAAATCATCAACAAAGAAAGACATCAATGCGATGAATAATTATAGATCCATTGTATCAAGAATTCCGACCAATCCAGATACTTTTATGGTCATAAGAAGAACGACAAAAAGTGTCATTTCCAGCTTACCCCTCCTTTACCCCCGCGTAACTCTTTCCATTACCTTGTGCCTCCCAGACTTTAACCATAAATTAAATTAATAGAGTCTTTAGTTCTGTCACTGTCCAGATTAATACCTTCTGTGTTTGATGATCGCCTCCGGCCTGACTATGACAATTACAGATGTGTCCTTCCTTACCTTTCCTGAAGGCTCAGTACATCCCGAAATGTGTGTCCCCAGATAACTAGCTCAGAGAGAAACAGGATTTCATGGTACTCTGCCAGGAGCTGTTTATAATGTGCGTCTATGTGTGGCCGCCCAGTGGTTGTAATGGGAATTGCAGCCTGTTGCAATAAAGTAATGAATTAGCATCATGACGAATAAGAATCCCTGGGGTTACTCAAGCTCACAAAAACATGCACACTTTCCTCCAGAAACAGCACCATCCCATTTTTTACCAGTTTCTGTGGTTTTTCACCTTAGTTGTAATATCACGTACAACCTGTGAACAAGGGTGGCACCTTTTTTTTGCAAGAAAGTAGGTTTTGTTTTTTTAAACTAAAATCTAGTAGTACACATCTGTAGTAACATATATGTATCACCGCTTCCAGACCCCCTCAAGCCACCTGCAGCTCCCTCTCCAGCCACATCATGCCCTAGCAAGGAGGGCCCACTCAGACAACCAGTGACTGTAGTCGTCTCCCGCCCCAATCACATTCCAGAGCTGGGAGCAGGAGCTGCAGGAGGCCGGTGCAGGCATTGGTAAGTATAGATTCTTAATTATTTTCCCACCCACCCACCCCCGCCTGCAATGTATATTTTTTTTATTTTGGCCAGACTTCTACTTTAATGCAAGAAAACCCCATAGGCTGCAATTCCCATCAAAACCACTGGGTGACAAAGTATAAACAACTCCTGAGAGAGTATCACTAAATCATGAAGAAGATTTCTAAATCCTGACCTGAGACTATATATACGATGTAAAGTGGATGGGAAAATAGCAAAAAATTAAAATAATAATAATAATAATAATAAACAACTGTGCTAGAAATGTAAATAATATTCTAAAATAATGAAAAACATACAAATATTTAGTTGATTGTATAAAAATGTTTATTTCTTTTGTTTAGAAAATATTTTTCGTTAGTTACTTTGTTTCTTTATTTAATGTTTAATTATATCATTTATGTAGTTTTTAAATTATATACATTAATTTCTTTGATATATATTTATATATATATATATCTTTTTTATATTTTTATTATTTTTTTATTGTTTTATATGACTTTTTTGCAGTTATTATTATTATTATTTGCATCCTTTGATACATAAATCTGTATATCTGCCAGACATCCTTGGAGCTCCTATTAACCAGACCTGGGGGTTATCGGAAGGTTCTAGACTTGTGTTTGTTAGAGATGATTGATCTGTGTCTGTCGGTAGGTGAACTCCATCATTCTTAGAGGCAGAAGATTCAGAGGAGACTCATAAAGCCTGAGCCTTGCACAGTAACACAGCCAGGCGCTTGCTGCTTGTCAGCTGGCTGCAGAACAGAGTGCCTGGTTAAGTGCTGCCGAGCACAGGGGGAGCAGGGGAGATTAATATAAGGTAGTGGAAACAAGATATGACAGCGCTCGTCAAGAGCAAAGACAAGCTGGCTGGGGCTGGAGATGGCTGCGGCCGGGATTTAAAGGCCCGGGTGGTGAATAGTACTCTGTCAAGCAGACAACATTAGACTTTTGTGAGCTGGACTGATTATGATGGAAGGACTGGGCTGCCGCTGCTTGGTGCACTATGTATTACTGTCTGATAACGTGGTCCCTTCCATCTAGGCACCGCAGGAAGACAGTCCGTCTGCGGCCTCACACATACCGCCTGCTTGGGAACATGTCGCTGGATCTATCACTATCTATTCACCTACTTGTAACCTTTTTTTAATATTTTAAATTGAAATGAAACAATGTTTATATATTTGTAGATTCAGTTAACAAAAGGGTTGTCTGGCAGTTATTCTGGATCTACAGAAAGTGTATTTAAAGGGTTACCCCGCCCCCTCTAGTATTCTGCATTATGTAAATAGCCATAGTTATTTCCTTATTATTGGCTTTCTTTTCAATAGACAATGACATCATGTGACCAGTAATCTGACTTCTCCAATCCCCTTTGTTCATTTCTATGCGACAATCAATGGCAATCTCATAGAAACAAATAGAGAATGTGACTGCGGGCCCCCCTTTATTGGCAGTCACATGGTGTCACATGTCACGTGGTGTAAATATAGCCTATTCTATAAGTTATATTGGCAGTCACATGGTGTCACATGGTGTCAATATAGCCTATTTTTTATGTTACATTGGCAGTCACATGGTGTCAGATTTCACATGGTGTCAATATAGCCTATTCTATAAGTTATATTGGCAGTCACATGGTGTCACATGGTGTCAATATAGCCTATTTTTTATGTTATATTGGCAGTCACATGGTGTCACATGTCACATGGTGTCAATATAGCCTATTTTTTATGTTACAGGGCTGTATAGTAAAAAGAAGGCAGCCGATAAGGGAGTATCTAGCACAGCTATGGACGTTATGAACAGTACTAGCATGTAGGGAGAAATTATGTGGGATTGCTGCTTTATTGATTGTAAGATATTATGGCTGAGAAAGGCCACTTGTGGCTGCATTGTTGTCTTTCCTGTTATTGTATCTGTAGTGTCAAATAAGTGTTCCTGTTAAATTACATACAGATATTTCAATCGGACAATCAGATGTTGTCTCTTGCTGCTCCCTCTACCCTATCACAGCACTCAGTCTCACAGACACAGACATAGTGCAGCTACATCTCCCTCTTCCCCTTCCTCTCTCTCATCTATGTACTAATTCACCAATGAAAGACTTCTAATGACTGAATAGATTTATGGCTATTTATAGAGAGTATGCAGGTATCGGATTGTCAAACAGGCCGCATAAGGGTAAGGAAGATTACATTTATTTTCTAATAAGATATATTATAATCTGTCTTGCTTTATGTCATGCACTAATATCTGCAAAAAACATAAAAATAAACAATGTTGATAAATGGTATATTCCGATATCACTTTCTTTTCATGATTGTACTTTTGCCTTTGCGTCCCTTTACCTCCGGTGAGGAGGCTGACCCTACATATCCCCTCTGATGGTGAGCTTTGCCCAGTAATTGTATTTCACTCTCAGCCTTGCCCTACTCTTCGACGCTTCACACCGTGACCTTGCCTATAACCCTCATCAGATCTATTTATGTTTCTAAGTAATTTAAAAGGGTTTTATGTCCTTGTGAAGTTTAAAGGGTTCACGCTATGCCCAGGAGCCACACATTATATTGTAAACAGACTTACAACCCCAGCATAGACGCTGGATAACCTTGCTCGGCCTCGGAGTGGTGCAGGATTCAGACTACATGCATTGCTAAACAAGGTTTGCTTGCAGCCTGTGACAGCTGTTATTGGCTTGACATGAATAACACCAGCGGCAGCTTTGTAAATGCTCAAAGAAAATACGGCATGGTAAACGCATTCTCAGACCTTGTAATCTTACATATGTATTCTAAAGATATAGCATTTTGTCATTTAATATAGAGCTCTGAAATGAAATATCAGGTTGTGCGTAGGACTACAGGTTAACTTAGTACAGTACATTACCTTATCATCACAACACAGTGTAGCCTATAAAGTCTTAAAGGGAAAATCTACCTTTTGATAAGATTGATTATATAATCAACAAATATAATTTTTTCTCCCATAATACGTCCACATCCAACCGTTCAGTAATTCAAAAAATGTGACTCTTAGGAGAAGACAGCCCTTAACCAATGAGAGGAGAAGACAACTCTTTACCAACCAGCGGAGAAGACAAACCTTTACCAATAATGAGAGAAGACAACCCTTTACCAACCAGCGGAGAAGACCGCCCTTTACCAATCACTGGAGAAGACAGACCTTTACCAATCATGAGAGAAGACAGCCCTTTACCAATGAGCATAGGACAACCCTTTAACAATCATGAGAGAAGACAACCCTTTACCAACCAGTAGAGAAAATAACTAGTGATGAGCGAATAGTGAGATATTCGAATATTCGATATTCGTACGAATATCCCGCGAATATTCGAATATTCGATCGAATATTCAATCCCATTTAAGTCTATGGGAACAAGTATTCGATTAGTGAAAACATCTATTTGACCATTTGGAGGGTGAAACCGGAAGCTGGGGGATATAAACGCTTATCGAATATTCGCAGGATATTCGTACGAATATAGAATATTCGAATATCTCACTTTTCGATCGAATATCTATTCGATCGAACAGTATTCGCTCATCACTAAAAATAACCCTTTACCAACCAGCAGAGAAGACAATCCTTTACCAACCAGCGGAGAAGACAACCTTTTACCAACCAGCAGAGAAGACAATCCTTTACCAACCAGCGGAGAAGACAACCCCTTACCAATCATCAGAGAAGACATCACTTTACCAATCATTGGAGAAGACAACCCTTTACCAACCAGCAGAGAAGACAACCCTCTACCAACCAGCGGAGAAGACAAACCTTTACCAACCAGCAGAGAAGGCAGCCCTTTACCAACCAGCAGAGAAGACATCACTTTACCAATCATCAGAGAAGACAACCCTTTACCAATCATCAGAGAAGACAACCCTTTACCAACCAGCAGAGAAGGCAGCCCTTTACCAATCATCAGAGAAGACAGCCCTTTACCAATCAGCAGAGAAGATAACCTTTTACCAGCCATCAGAGAAGACAGCCCTTTACCAATCAGGAGAGAAGACAACCCTTTACCAATCATTGGAGAAGACAGCCCTTTACTGATCAGCAGAGAAGACAATTCTTTACCTATCAGTAGAGAAGACAATCCAATACCAATCCGTAGAAGACAACCTTTACCAACCAGAGAAGACGTTTTACTAATCATCAGACTCCAATGCTGATACTGCTGAGAATACTGAAGCCTTTTCCGAAGATGTACACAGTAGAGATCACTGATCTCGGATCTGTTGTGTTATAAACATCTGGTCATCATTTTGGCAATGAACTGCTCCACTGTAGTGTGTAGTCTGCCCTCAAGCACCTTCATAGCTAATATTTATCTGTCACCTCAATGGCACATAGTAGTTGCTGTGGCATTTTCCACATTGCATAATAAGAATGGCACCATTTGTCTACTGTATTTCACCTCTTATACACCTTGCCACACATGAGCTAGGCACTGTTGAGTTCCAAACTAGGAAGTGGTCATAATACTCCAGTCCACTATTATAGACAACTTCTGACTGAGTATGGGGAAATCATGTTTTTATTAAAGCTGATCATTTTTGGAATTATGTTGGCCAATGGTCGTGGGGGGGGCACATCTGTACATATGATGATGAGTGACACATATGTTGGTGGTAGATCAGTCAGCCATTACCTTTACAAAGTGTCTGTGTCTGGTAATAATTTACTGCACATTACATAATACTTTTCACTCATTTGCACCCCATTTTCCCATAGATGTGTCGTTAACCTAGTCAAGAGGCATTAAAGGGCAAGGTGGAAAGAAAAACTGAGTGAGAATCTTACAGAATAATTAATACAATAATGAGCCCCCCCTTTAGTTACTGTATGTCCATCAGTCGTCTGGTCAGTGTCCAATGCATGTGCCTTACCTCCTGACCTGATATGTTCCCGTGATATGAAGCCTGAGCTATGGTAACAAGGCTTTACAAGGAGAATTTCTTTACAACCTGCTTGGTTTCCAGAGGAGACACATTACAAATATGGTAATTGATACAATTGTTGACATTATATGCAATGTCAGAGCTTCATAGAAAGGCTTCCTCTCTGCTACGTCTCCCTCGGTGACTATTTTGCTATACCTTACTATGCGGATCACATACTCGTGCACACTAAATCTAATAATGGCATTCTATTTAAATGGAAAATCTATCAGAAATGAAAAGCTATATTGATTTTTAATTATTTTATCACCATCTGCATTAAAGCCGTAGGAAACACTTGTAATAAATTGTTGTTCTAAGTGCTCCTGGATGTTATTGTCTGAGAGTCGCTGTGAATGTGAAGCGCCAGGAGGAGGATACTTCTAATGTACAACAAGAATAAAGGATCTGACACAAATATTCTCATCTAGCTGACATGTTACATCTCTGTTCTGTATGGAGGTTTGCTACAGTGGTCTCCAATCACTGACACTATGGCTGCTGCATAACTACAACTCTCAGCATGTCCTAATGGTCTATGGTTGGTGGATTTAACATTGTGGGACTACTTTGTGTTAGGACTAGGAATAAACGCTCAGGCCGGTTGCTGGGGGCGCGACGACGGCGTCCATAGCATCCGGTCTGCTGTGCATGTTTTTCACTAACTCTGCTCTGCTACTCCTTGTTGAAGCAGTGGCCAGGGTGCTCTCCCCTGGCTGATCAGCATAAGCTGTAGTAGGTTTCACTGATTGTTGATTGACAGCTGACACACCAGTCAGCTGTCAGTATCTGGGCAGGACCTGGAGCCTCAGCCCCTATCACGCCTGGGGGCTGGGACTACAGGTTGCATAAGTAACCTCCTCTGTCTTCCACCCCCTGCCTGTGAAAGTGCCTAGTTCGCTAGTGTATCTGAATCAAGTGTTTTCCCTGCTTTGTATTTCTGGTAACTTGGCTTCTGACTTATCGACTACCCCTTGGACACGTTTTGTACTGCACTGCTCGACTGTTACTGACCCGGATTCCTGACCTTGCTCTCATTGTGTTTTGTCTGTCTTGTTTCGTTTAGTGTTGCACTTTAGTAGATCAGGGACTGCCGTCCAGTTGTCCGTTTGCCACCTAGGGCATCTGAGGCAAGCAGGTAGGGGCAGCGGGGCAGGTGCCAGCTTCAGGGCTCACCTGTCCTTGTGTCTCCCTGTCCCTATCCTAACACTTTGTTCTTAGACCTGTCATGGCTTCCCCTTCCACTACAACTTCCTCCTATACCCTCCTCTTCCTCCTGTCCTATAATCTTTATTCTCTGCTATTACACTTTCCTTTTCCATACTCATTTACCTTCCTCTTTTCACTAAATCTTGTCCCTACACCCTTCTCTTCCTCCTGCCGCTACACCCTTCTCTTCCTCCTGCCGCTACACCCTCCCCTTCCTCCTGACCCTACACCCTCCTCTTCCTACTGCCCCTACACCCTCCTTTTCCTCTCGCCCCTACACCCTCCTCTTCCTCCTGACCCTACACCTTCCTCTTCCTCCTGCCCCTACACCCTCCTTTTCCTCCCGCCCCTACACCTTCCTCTTCCTACTGCCCCTACACCCTTCTTTTCCTCCCGCCCCTACACCCTCCTCTTCCTCCTGACCCTACACCTTCCTCTTCCTCCTGCCCCTACACCCTCCTTTTCCCCCTGACCCTACATCCTCCTCTTCTTTCAGCCCCTATGTCCAGTTTGCTATTGATATCAATAGCTGCAAGTAGAGATAAGTAAATCAATGAATTTCAAACATTTTGTAGGCATCCAAACTTGGTGTATAAATTGCAGTTTTGTTTTATCTCTGCTCTTGTAGACTATAGGGGGATGGTAAGCACCAATGCTGTATGCAACAGGGCGTATTCAATGATGAGCCAATCATTGAAAAGTTTGATTCAAGGCATTCACAAATTTTTACCCAAAATTAAACTAAGCTATACATACCAGCCCACGCTTCCCGGGTGTCCATGTATTCATCAGGTAATCACTTGGACAGCACCGCAGCCAGTGATTGTATCATTCTCAAGAAAGAAGAGTGACAGCCCGCTCAGCCAATCACTGGCCGCTGCGCTATCCATTCTCAGTTAGTCTCTGATTGGCTGAGCAGACAGTCCGCTCACCAATAAGTAATTGATAAACTGAGAAGCACCATTGATTGGCTGAGCTGGCCGTCACTCTTAAGACACAAGTCAGTGATTGCCTGAGCGCATAAGATGCAGAAGAGGACACCAGGGGAGCAAGTGAATACAACTTTTTTTTTTTACGAATTTTTATGAATTCAGCAAAAAGTTACTTTGTCAGCGAATAAAATTTTTGCAAAATTTGTTGCAAATCTCTCTTCACTGGTCTCTAACTGTGTCCATGTTTTCCAGGACTCCCTAGGGCGGCATTCAACAATATTTTAAATGCTGCATGCGCAGGTTCAGATGGAACCATGCTCGAGATTCGCTCATCTCTAGTGAGGACAGAGTAACGTCAGTCAGGACCCAAAATGTTTAAGAAAAAGAGGGAAATGGAGAATATTGTTGTACTAATAGTACTGCCGCCATACAGTCCTCACATAATTCTACCATATAGCACATGTATAGTATCGCCATATAATAGGTGGTGCTATAATAGTACAGTGTTTGCTATAGGTAGATGCAGAGCGGTGAAACCCTGGGGCCAGTGCCCAATTTGCCTGTACTATAATCCAATTATTCTCCAAAGAGTTAACAGGGTAAATTGAGCTCCATCTGTATCTGGGGACGTCCTGGCGGGAATTTCTATCTTTGGGATACGGCTGATTTCTGATTAAAATGCACGGAACCAGCGAATGGCTTTACGTTACAAAGAAAGCTGACACATGGATTAAAATCGATTGCATCCACTTCACAGTTGTTGTCACTCACGGCTGCCCGACTTCCAAGCCCCAGCTTTATTTGCTTAATCCCGAAGACTAATGATTGGTTAATGTAATATTAAAGCGTTGGCCCATTCATCGTATCCCCTCACCGCGCCGCACACCACAAGACGCCGGCTAATTAAGGTCCCTCCGAAGACTCCATAAAAGTTAACCTTGCATTATTAGAGGGATCAGCGTTCGTGGAATGCAGACGCAGCATTGCCGCTACTCCCCGGGCGCTAACACAACCGTGATAATTCAATAAGGAGCTCCTCATGTCTTCCCGTCTGCCTTAGAAAACTTTTTGCTTTAAGTTTTATTTTGGTTTCTTGATGGAACGTTGTCTTTATCAAGAGAAGATAGAGATGTTTAATGGGGGGGGGGGGGGGTGAGGGCATAGAAACACCTCCCAATGGCCAAAATATAACACAAAAAAATATAGCAAAAATAATAGATTAAAAAGACTATATTATGTTAAAGGGGTATTCAACTCAAACATAACATGATCTGTTGCTGCCCATGATGACACTAACAATTCCTTCCATATTTGTTATTATCTGGTCAGTCTCCTTTCCCCAGTTCTCAGCTGCTGCTGCTTTCTGCTGAAGACACAAAGATCTGTGTGTGAGCTTTTCTCTCTGTCTCCCCCTCCTCCTCCCTCCCTTCTGAGACGGTTAATGTAAACAAGTACCTGGCAGGCTTTATCTGCAACATTGTAGGTCCTTTGTAATGCTGGGAGGGTATTCTGAGGTCAAGTTGCTGATGAACTCACTGGGATTAATCCTTTTGGGATTGCAGAGAAGCTACAATGTTGCAGATACAGCCTGCCAGGGACTTGTTTACATCAGTCATCTCAGAAGGGAGGGGGGAGGAGGGGGAGACAGAGAAAATATCACATACAGATTTTTTGTGTCTTCAGCAGAAAGCAGCATCTGAGAACTTGGGGAAGGTGACTGAATAGACAATAACAATAAGTATGGAAGGAAATGTTAGTCTCAGAAGGAAAAGCAACATATCAAATATAATGTTTGAGTGGAATACCCCTTTAACATACAATTCTGACAGCCACTTTAAAGGGGTTCTTCCATCACCTTTCCACAGGTCGAACCTCCCACGACCTCAAAAAAAGGAACTCTAGCCTCTTGACAGAATGGAGCGGTGGGTCACCCATGCCGTCACTCCATTTTTTCTCTATGGAAGACAAAAAAACAGCCAAGTACATTGTTTCCATAGGAAAATAATGGAGGGGAGTTCTGCCCATTGCTTCATTCTCAAGTGACTAGACACCCCCCCCCCCCATCCCATGGATGTCCTTGTCATATGGGAATAACCATTTCTGCATCTCAGCAAGTTCTAACACAGAAAATTTATAAGCAAAAAGTATAATAATAAAAAAAAAAAAGTTGCAAAATGAATAAAAAAAATTAGGGAGAAAAACTTGATGTACAGAAAAGGAGGCTTTTGCTCCCTCCCATGCGTCTGTTCCTGTTTTTTCCTGGGGCGGTCGTATCTCCGTCGTTCCTATAGGGACATCTTAATATGTGGCGGTAGCAGGTACACAATCTCTTCCCTAAACATAACAGCCATAAAGTCAGATTTATGAGCGTACTTAGCGATATTAGACGCGGTAACACCTCATTGTAATATACAACGTCTCGGCACTGATGGCACATGGGGGATAGGCAATCTGCGGAGTGCCACCGCTCCCCGTATAGATCAAGACATTGTCGACAGAGGCGGAGATCATTCTCATAACTTTTTAATGAATGCCTGATGAATCTTTCGCTATTTGGCTATAGTCTGCTATAGAGAATGGCATCCACCAGCGCAAGGTAACCTCCAGGGAGACGCACAATTTATTGAGCAACACATTACCGCCTCCATTTGCAAAGATGTGACCTTTTTTTTGAAGCTGAGGAAATCCATAAGTCATATGAAGGCAATTATTTGTCCAAGCTAATTAACCATATTTATAACAGATTACTTTGCGGCATGTCACCCGGAGAGATGTGCACAATGTTTATCTGCAGGAGACGCCGCTCCGACTCTAACACCATTGGAGGAAAGTTTTTTGTTTTTTGTTTTTCTTTCTCAAGTTGAGGATTCTCTGGATGCGGTAATATAATAATATAATAAAAAGCAAGGATTATCGTATACAAGAGAGCGATGCAGGTGTTGCGCTAGGGGAGGAGGGAGATGGTATTGTACTCTATGGGGGAGATCCATACCCGAATATGAACATCCTGGCAGAGTACATAGTACATTAGGCAAGGGCCCCCTTATCCAGTCCTTGACACCTGTCACCTTACTGTTTCTCCTATCGACTCACCTATCAACTTACCTACTATCAAAGTACCTCAGCACTGTTTGGGACTATTTTTGATCTTTTCTAAGTAAAGTTTTAAAATTGTTTAAAGTGGGACTCTGTCATCTCTGCCGCCGCACTTGCACCTACACCTCGCACCTCACTTTTGTCCTAACCAAGGTCTGGTAACCGGTCTGGTGTCCGGGGGTGGGGGTTACTGCTCCTGACCATCTCCAAAACACCAGAACAAACCAGCAGACCCAATGCCAGTTCAAGCAACCAGGGCCATGGCACCAATATAACCCAACCATACGACATGGCCATGATATAATTCTATTATACATTAAACATACAGCACTATGAACCCCGAAATGACTAACATGGCAAAATGTAAATCTATTATACAGTATATACAGAATATTACACCCTCTAAAATGATCCCATCCCTATTCACACAACCATTATATGATTCTCTAATGACTAATAAGATGGGCCATAGCGCCAATATAGCCCAACCATAGGACATGGCCATGATATAATTTTATTATACATTAAACATACAGCACTACGAACCCCAATATGACTGACATGGACATAATATAAACCTATTATACTGTATATACAGAATAGTACAACCCCTAAAATGATCCCAACCCTATACACAACCATTATATGACTAATAAACAGGCCATAGCACATAACCATAAGATAGTTTTTTTCTAGTCTATGGTTAAAAACACCACTTGCATCTGAACAATCGTCCCCTACAAATGGCAATTTCCATGTATAACATTGTGTCTGTGGACTGAGGCGTCCTGCTTCCCCCACAGAAGGCTCCAGATGGAAGTGCAGGCGGCTGTGATCGTCCTCATAGATTTCTGTTATAATTAATCGCCGGCGCTGCCATCAGTCATTCTGCTCCTAATAAACCTGTCTATTCTGCTGAGCGTCACAGGAGTCTTGTTTATTTCATAACTGACACAAATATATTATTCCTGAATTGTGCGGATAATAGATGCACAGACCTTATAATTAAGAATATAATGCAGATGATGAGAATAGAACAACAATGCACAGATGACATCCCTGTATCGCCGCATAAACAGGTGATAACTCCATAACAAAGAGATAGAAGCCTTTGCACAGCACACAGATCCAGAGACTATTCTGCTGAAATATTCTGTGCTGCTGGTGGTGATGGTGGTAGGGAGAAAAATATTACTACTATAATACTGCTCCTATATACAAGAATATAACTACTATAATACTGCTCCTATATACAAGAATATAACTACTATAATACTGCCCCTATATACAGGAATATAACTACTATAATACTGCCCCCTATATACAGGAATATAACTACTATAATACTGCCCCTATATACAAGAATATAACTACTATAATACCGCTCCTATATACAGGAATATAACTACTATAATACTGCTCCTATATACAGGAATATAACTACTATAATACTGCTCCCTATATACAGGAATATAACTACTATAATACTGCCTCCTATATACATGAATATAACTACTATAATACTGCTCCTATATACAGGAATATAACTACTATAATACTGCTCCTATATACAGGAATATAACTACTATAATACTGCCCCCTATATACAGGAATATAACTACTATAATACTGCTCCTATATACAAGAATATAACTACTATAATACTGCTCCTATATACAGGAATATAACTACTATAATACTGCTCCTATATACAGGAATATAACTACTATAATACTGCTCCTATATACAGGGATATAACTACTATAATACTGCTCCTATATACAGGGATATAACTACTATAATACTGCTCCTATATACAAGAATATAACTACTATGATGGAAAAGGAGAAATATGCAGTCGCACTCACCCTTGGACTTTCAGCTTAGCGGCTTTATTGCAATTCACAGAGCTCGGGGAGGGAGAGGGTTCAGGTGTGTACGCGTCCTGGGACGGCCGTTTCGGGGATACGCCCCCTTTGTCGACCAGGACGCGTACACACCTGAACCCTCTCCCTCCCCGAGCTCTGTGAATTGCAATAAAGCCGCTAAGCTGAAAGTCCAAGGGTGAGTGCGACTGCATATTTCTCCTTTTCCACTTCAGTACCTCTTTGCTCTGTAGTGTGCACCCCCTCTCAGCAGCCTTATTCACAGTTGCAGTTCGGTCCTAACGACTGGTCCTTGGCTTCCATCCATAATAGTGCACAGTCCGGGAGCGGTGCAGGCTTCTACACCTCACTACCTACATAACTACTATGATACTGCACCATTTGTACACAAGTATTACTGTCACCTTAAAAATGGATAATTCTTCTCAGTGAGTATATGGCGGTGTGTTTCCTTAGTCTTGATGTTATGAGCTAGAGAAGAAGGATTGGGTCAGTCTTGTGAATTATCTATAAAGGTGATATAACAGACAGGGGATGGACGTGTTAAATGTCTTGACATTTATATTCCAGTAGATGTGCAGTAAACTTTCCTTCTTCTATATTCTCGTCTATTGTAGTGTCCATGACCCCGGGCTCAGCTGAATGCATTGTCCATTTGAAGGTCAGTCTCGTGACCCTAATAGCATTAATAAAGGATGAGATCAGATTTTGTGATCACGTTGACTGAGACCAAATACAAGATGCTCAGGAAGGACGTGACATTTCTGGTTTAAAGGAACAGTCTAAAAAATGTTTTAAAGTCAGGCAAGCCATGATATGTGTATGGACTTTTATATGGACGCTACCTAATACTTCAGATCTATGTTGTGCAAATCCATCATTTTCAATCTATTTGATTCTATAGGTTTATATGATGCCATGGGTCTATATCACAGCTGAGTGCTCATGATTTTATCCAAAAGAACCAAAAACAATAAAAAAAAATTGTGAAATTGAACTTCTTAAGGTGGCACCTTGTGCTGGACCTTCACGGCTTGTTTGTCCTTGACTCTCTATAGGATACAGTGGAACTCTGGGGGTCAGTTTAATCTTATAGGGAGCTCCAACCCTTTTGGCAATGTCTCATATCTGGAAACCCAAGCCACCATCTAAACCCACCATCATTGACTTGCATGGACCTTTGCTTACAGTATTCCATTGACCCCTTATCAAGGCTGTGATTCCCATAGAGCCCTTTCATTCTGGAAATCACTGGTGATTTGTAATCATAAGTCAATGCAATCTTCTCATTATGCGGAATGCTTTTTCCAGCATTGACTTTCTACCTTTCTTGTTGCAAAAAAGTATTAAAAAAACAAACAAACAAACAGGATTGAGTATTCAATAATATACAGAAGTGTTCTTCCTCATCTTACCTCAAAATAGCCTAAATTATATATGTGTCACAAGCTTGGGGAAAAGGAACAGAAAAAAAAACCACCATGATCAAACGATACTCAGTCTGGAGTTGTTTATGCCTCTATCGACATCCAGTGGCTGTAATGTGAACTGCAGCCTATTGGGGATATTTCCAGTTTATCCAAATATTGTACTGAGTTTATATCATGAGAAAATAAAAATCCTTAATTACATTAAAGGAAAGGTGAGGATGGACACAACTGTATACTGAGATGCAGCCGTAAAAACAATATAGTATGTAGGCACATGTTTCTGCTGTATGCTGACACCCAGTGCTTGGGATATGAATTACAGTTGGGGGTTTTACTAGTATGTCCGCATAATGTATAGAATGTAATGGATTTAGCAGAAAGGTAAGGATGGACACATCTGTATTGTAGTTTGCAGGCATGGTCATGTGATGCGTACATAGTTGTAGCTTTCCTTTTCCAATGATATTGTGTACATTGGTTACATTTTTATCTTCTTCTTCCATCATAATCCTCCAATGTATCATGTGTCATCAATGTCATATAGGGTGAGGCAACCACTAGCAGTTCTAAACTCACTCTTTAGGCAATGGGTGTAAGGCGAAGGAGAGAGTAAAACTGTAAAATTTTGGTAAGAAATATTTTGTAGCTTCTTTTGATATCCTGGAAAAAAATGTAAATTGTAAATCCATCAAATTTTTTTTATTCTTTTTAATTTATGTAAAGCGCATCCATTGGATCTCGAAGCCTCGCAACGTCTGATTATGTGTAAGCCGTTATTTGGCTCCATCCTGGTCTTTATCTGCTGAGAAATTATAATAGTTTATCAGCGCATTATAGCTGCCTCTCCGCTGAGATAACTGGCATCTTCCAGGATTGCACATATTATCCTCCCAGCTCCTAGCGTGCACTCAGCGTGCCTAGACCGGCGGAAACGTTTGCTGTAAAGAAGACTGTCCTGACATCTTGGCACCGATTGATGAGAACGGGACCCCACGTCTCTTCCTGCATTAGAATACCCACATAAATCACTGTCCCAGCTCTCACTCCCATTGACAGGTTCATTCCTCTCCCCAGATTGCTTTAAGAAAACATCCTGGAATACTAATACAATACTCTATCAATTAAAAGTTTACAGCATCCTGCAGAATACAAAGTACAGACCCTGACGCCGGCCTTAAAGGGAATGCATCGGCTTCTGTGACTTAATTATGGCGGCAGCCATCTTGTCTAAGTAGCTGCAACAAGAGTCCCAGAGATTAAAAAGTGTTAAAAAGTTGGAGCGGGATGACACAACTGATGGTGGAAGAACTGTAGGTGATATAAAAGCACCCAGAAATCATGCCCCAGAATCCCCCTTTAACTCTGGTGGTAGCAGCTTCAGGTTCTACAATGCAGCAGAGGCCAGTGGTGTAGCTACCATAAAGGGAGACCACACCACTGCTATGGGGCCAGTGTGCCAATTGGGCATCTGGCCCTTTAACTGTGAGCATTCAGGATAAATGCCATTTGCCCCCACCCTACCAATCTCTCTTGTGGCTGGAGGCAGCATTGGACCTCCTGTGGAGGCTGCTCTTTGTCACAGCTCCCGGTACATGAGTGACGTCACGTCACCCATGTGCTTAGGACTGGGAGAAAGAAACACCAGTAGACTGCACTGGGCCAGGTGAGTATGTGTAAGGGAAAGGGGGGGGGGGGGGGTCATGGGGCGACATAGCAAAACTTGGAATTGTACAGATTTTTCGCTATGGGGCCCCATAAATCCTAGCTAAATGCCTGGCGGGATCTTCATGGCACCTGGCTTCCTTATCCACTTCTGATAGGACACCCTTATAGGACTGCCTACTTTCCAAGTCATAGAACATTGCCCATTCACATCCGCTAAATGGACCTCTGTGTATCAATGAATAAAATCATAAACCTTCTTGTACACATGGATTTTCCATCAATTTCAATGGGGGGGGGGCACGACCTGGAAAATACGAAGCAACCCTGACTACCCAAGATTAATGAACTGGGAGGGGGTGATGACCAGATGCAGAAAGTTGTTCTATTTACTGGACTGTTGGGATCCTGGGTTGTGTGACCCGCTGAGGATCATTGTTCTTGTTCCAAGTAAATCCACAAGAATCGAAGAAGAAGTGAAAAGAAGGTAAAAAAAACCTCTGCAATTAATGTCAGAGCGCTGATTGATACGATGTTAGTGTTGCTGGAAGGATTCCGATCCATCCCCGTCTCTTCTTTACTCGGGAAGGAGCCGGGTGGATTTTAAGGTGAAAAATGGAGGCGGTTGTATCTTCAGTTTATCAATGTCGGCAGCCCAGGTGTCAAACTCCGAGATATCATTTGTCATGGGGATGTTGGCTGGCATCTGCTGACCACGGAAAGCGAGCAGGGTGGCAGGCGAAGGGAGGGGGGGGGGCAGAATTAAATGTTGTTCCGGCACAGCACAAACTCCATCCAATATTCAGCTGTCACCGGGAAGAGAACTTCATTTCACTCAATGATTTAGAAAGAGGAAAAGCTGAAGTGACGGGGACTGGCCTTTGGTTAAGAAGCCGAGGACTTGTCAGGTGCTGATTGGCAGAGAAGGGGAGAGATCATTCCGGGGAGTCTCCCAGTCGGAATAACTCAGCCAGATCTCATTAAAAGAGTTAAACCAATTATAGCGCAAAACAAAGCCGCCGGCCTACGCCAGCTGAAACCTAATGCGCTATTCTCAGACAACGGCCACTTGTGTGATCACTGTCAGTCCTGCAAATGCTCCCAGAAGATGGCGGAAGTCAGAAGGACCTTCCCTATCCGAGAAAAGTTCTATGCTCTAAAAATCTCTCCACCTGCTGAGCTTGTGTATAGATGTAGAAGCCAATCAGAACATGCCGAGCTGCAGCAAGAGGCGGAGCAAAGGGCAGTAGTCAGAACCTCTAATGGAACGAAGGGTGGGGTTCTGGGTACGGTGAAGTTCTGGGTATGGTATACAACATTTAAAAGGAAACTCTGGGGGAAATCTGTTTCCTTCAAATCAACTGGTTTCAGAAAGTTATACAGATTTGTAATTTACTTCTATTTAAAAAATCTAAAGTCTTCCAGTACTTATCAGCTGTTGTATGTCCTGCAGGAAGTGGTGTATTCTCTCTAGTCTGACACACTGCTCTCTGCTGCCACCTCTGTCCATGTCAGGAACTGTCCAGAGCAGGAGAGGTTTTCTATAGGGATCTGCTGTTGCTGACAGTGTCAGTTTCTTGGGGGGGCCCTTTTGGGAGCATTGTTTTGGACCACCGTCACTTTGGTGGCAAAATGCATAACCTATATGTACAGTATATCATATATACATATCCTCTATGTACAGTATATCTCAAATACATATCTTATATGTACAGTTCATCCTATATACATCTCCTCTATGTACAGTATATCCTATATACATATCCTCTATGTACAGTATATCCTATATACATATCCTTTATGTACAGTGTCTCTCAAATACATATCTTATATTTACAGTTCATCCTATGTACATATCCTCTATGTACAGTATATCCTATAAATCCTCTATGTACAGTATATCCTATATACATATCCTATATGTATATATTTGCTCACAGTTCCTTTCAACACAATCATCTAGAACTGTGTAGAAAAGACCAGGAAAAGAAAGAAGCTCTGGGGAAGACACTTTAAAGGGGTGGTCTCACAAAGTTAAATGGGCACTGTCAAATTTTGATCAGTCGGGGTCTGAGGGTTCAGGATAATGAGCTGGGAGAAGTCCATGTGCAGTGCCTTCACTCTCAGTTCTGTGTCACATGACTTAGTCTTTCAATGTAATGGGGCCTGTCTCCCCGCTCATTCTACTGAACTAACAATTTGTTTAAAAAAAAAATTACCTGGCAAAATTTTTGATTGTTTGGACAAGTCTCCAACACACAAACCCCCAACTGTCCTGGCTCTAACGTTTGGTGGGGGTCCATACACTCAGACCCCAACTGATCAAAAACTTTAGTCCTGGCTCTAATGATTGGTGGGGGTCCGTACACTCAGACCCCAACTGATCAAAAACTTTAGTCCTGGCTCTAACGTTTGGTGGGGGTCCGTACACTCAGACCCCAACTGATCAAAAACTTTAGTCCTGGCTCTAACGTTTGGTGGGGGTCCGTACACTCAGACCCCAACTGATCAAAAACTTTAGTCCTGGCTCTAATGATTGGTGGGGGTCCGTACACTCAGACCCCAACTGATCAAAAACTTTAGTCCTGGCTCTAATGATTGGTGGGGGTCCGTACACTCAGACCCCAACTGATCAAAAACTTTAGTCCTCGTTTATAACGTTTTGGATCTTAGACTCTTTGACTATATACTATAGCGCTCCTTCTAACCTTTGATATGTCTGGTATGATTGGTTATACCTTTGTTGATTCATCAGACTATGGTCCCCTGCGTACGCTCCATGTACATTCCAAATATATGGACGCCGTTCAATGGAACAGGTGATCGGAACTCCAGTATGATTACAATGCCGGGAGCTGGGTATATACAAACGATGCACTGACCGGGTGCATGAGGCCAAATTACTAACCAAACAGCAAAACATGAATAAAGTACTAAGTGATCGATGGCTACGAGAAAACCCATCCCGGATTAAGTGGAAAGCTTTTCCCATTGGATATTGCATCTGTCCCCGGTGAGCCCCGAACTCCACGCTCCATTACACAGAAAATGTGTTAGTTTTAGTAAAATATAATAATTTTAATTAATTAGTCACAGTGGCGGAATCTTCTTCGTTAGCGAGATGCAGGATTATCCAAATTGGAGGATAATTGGACTTTTAAGATAATGAGAGAATCTCACAGTGACACAATGCTAATGCGTCATGTCTGAGTGAATTTAAGAGACCCTACAATGACACTGTGCGCTGCCGAGAATTCCTCTCATTTTATGGCCTTTCCACTGGTGATTATTATTGAAATAACTTTTTATGTTTTTCGGGCTGTAAGTGAAGTGCTGAAGTCTACAGGTGGGGGTCTCACTGTTCTCAGAGCACTGATTTTGGTTTATAAGTCAGCTACCTATAGGTGGCACTAGAGAGGCTTCTTTCTTCTCGAGAAGACTCATTTAAAGGGGTAGTGCGGCGCTTAACAATTATTCACTAAATAACACACATTACAAAGTTATACAACTTTGGGCTAGGTTCACACTACGTATATTTGAGGCTGTATGTTTGAGGCTGTATAGCAACGAAAACAAGGAGTGGATTGAAAACACAGAAAGGATCTGTTCACATAATGTTGTAATTGAGTGGATGGCCGCCATTTAATGGCTAATATTTGCTGTTATTTTAAAACAACGGCTGTTGTATTGAGATAATGGCAGTTATTTACCGTTATATGGCGGCCATCCACTCAATTTCATCATTGTGTGATCAGATCCTTTCTGTGTTTTCAAACCACTCCTGGTTTTGGTTGCTATGAGGACCTGACATGAGGACCAAATACAGCCTCAAATATACATAGTGTGAACCCAGCCTTGTAATGTATGTTATGTTAGTGAATTGCCCCCTTCCCCGTGTTTCCCCCCACCCACACCAGACCCGGAAGTGTGATGCTCTATACATACGTGCCTCTTGCCGACCCCCATCCGCCATCTTGTGCCAATGATGTCATCTGCGGCCGGACGGCCTAACCGCTCCGAACGTCCCTAGTGCCGCCCCCCTCTGCCACGCCATTAGCTACTCAGCCGCGATTGGCTGAGCATAACTGTGTCTAGCGTGGGTGGGGGGAAACACGGGGAAGGGGGCGATTCACTAACATAACATACATTACAAAGTTGTATAACTTTGTAATGTGTGTTATTTAGTGAATAATTGTTTAGCGCCGCACTACCCCCTTTAAGCAGAAGTCCGCTGGGGATGAAAGGGGGGGGGAACTTCATTACAAGCAGGGGGTGGGAGGAAATGAAAAAGAAGTTATAGTCACCTGCCCGATGCCCAGGCAGAGCTGCGCCCCACTCCTGGAACCCTCCGGGTGTCTTCTGAGCCCCCCTTCAGCTACCTCATGACCCCACTAATGTCTGGATGCCTCACTCAGCCAGTCAGGCGTGAGGTACCCGGAACCTGGGAGAAGATGACAGCCGGCGAGGTCTGGGAACTCTGGGGCACTGTGCAGTGTGGGCTCCGGGAGCAGTTAACATATTGGCTTTTTTAATTTTCCCTGTAATAAATTTTTGAACCCCCCCGGCCGAACTTCTTTAGCCGTGATTCTTCCCTGGAAGCATTAACCTATGTTGTACCCTCACACATTGTGCAAAGAGGAGAGACATTTGCCTTTGCAGATGTTAGAGCACTACGTGAGCTATAATAGAAACAGTATGCTAGGGATGCTTTTTGCACCCCTAGCTCACTGTCTGTAATTGCCCACTGCCAAGGGTTGTGATCCTGACCGTGCGAGTCAAGTCCACCCAGCACACTAATCTGAAGCTACTGTATGGGGCACTTCTATGCTGCAGATTACTCTCATGGGGGGATCACACTTCTTTATCTAGTGTCTGATGGAAGAGTCTGGGTTTGCTATCTATCTATTATCTATCCATCTCCTATATCTATCTATCTATCATCTATCTATCTATTATCTATCTATCATCTATCTATCTATCATCTATCTATTTCTATCTATCTATCTCCTATCTATCTATCTATCTATCTATCTATCTATCTATCTATCTATCATCTATCATCTATCTATCTATCTATTATCTATCTATCTCCTATCTATCTATCTATTATCTATCTATCTATTATCTATCTATCTATTATCTATCTATCCATCTATCATCTATCTATCTATTATCTATCCATCTATCTATCTATCTCCTATCTATCTATCTATCTATCTACTATCAATCTATCTATCTATCTATCTATCCATCTTCTATCTATCTATCTATCTATCTATCTATCTATCTATCTATCTATCTATCTATCTCCTATCTATCTATCTACTATCTATCTATCTATCTATCTATCTTCTATCTATCTATCTATCTCCTATCTATCTATCTATCTATCTATCTATCTATCTATCTATCTCCTATCTATCTATCTACTATCTATCTATCTATCTATCTATCTATCTATCTATCTATCTCCTATCTATCTATCTATCTTCTATCTATCTTCTATCTATCTATCTATCTCCTATCTATCTATCTATCTATCTATCTATCTATCTATCTATCTATCTATCTATCTATCTCTCTCTCCTATCCATCTATCTATCTATCTATCTGTCTATCTATCTCCTATCTATCTATCTATCTATCTATCTATCTTCTATCTATCTATCTATCTATCTATCTATCTATCTATCTATCTATCTCCTATCTATCTATCTATCTATCTATCTATCTATCTATCTCCTATCTATCTATCTATCTATCTATCTATCTATCTATCTATCTATCTCTCTCTCCTATCCATCTATCTATCTATCTATCTGTCTATCTCCTATCTATCTATCTATCTATCTATCTATCTATCTATCTATCTATCTATCATCTATCTATCTATCTATCTATCTATCTATCTATCTATCTATCTCCTATCTATCTATCTATCTATCTATCTATCTATCTATCTATCTATCTATCTATCTCTACTACATTTCCTTCTATGTTCTGATCAACGGAGGCGAAATATCTCCGACCAGCAGAGATATCACTATCTATCTATCTCCTATCTATCTCCTATCTATGTGCTATCTATTTCTTATCTCCTATCTATCTATCTATCTATCTATCTATCTATCTATCTATCTATCTATCTATCTATCTATCTATCTATCTATCTCTTATCTATCTATCTATCTCCTATCTATCTCCTATCTATCTATCTATCTATCCCCTATATCTGTCTCTTCCTCCCTGTCACGTCTCTGCCGCCATCTGTCTCCCATCTACCTCCTTACCTATACATCTGTACCTTCTTGGATGTGATTGATGTACAGACACATTAGACCACGGTAACCAATTTTCCTCTAAGAGGTATTAACCGACAGAGGCATGAAGAAAGCTTTAGCGGGGAGCGGAGTAGATTAAGCTGGGAGCCCTGACAGATTCCTGTGTTCCCAGTCAGAGGCAGCGCTCCAGTAATTACAGTCTCCTCGCTTCCCCCAGGCAGCCCGAAAAGCACAGACGCAAATCTTACTACTCACTCTTCAGGTAAAGCGGCTTTATCACTGAAATTAGTTGAAAGAATGGCGGATGACTTTGTTCTGCCGTTGCATCCAGCTAACAAAGAAATCTCCCTGTTAAGCTGTTGATATAATGAGCTGCAGCCAGAAACAAGTGATCAGCTCGGCACAAAGCTCCTCTCTGGTTACTAACTTATCTAATAGGACTCACTCCGCAGAAAACCCAAAAACTTTCCATAATTCATGGATTCCTATGATCCAGAGTATTAACTTTATGGGAATCTTTTACTTTTAAAGTATTTTTTTTTATTCATTTCACACGGCAGAATTATTAAAGAAGGTCTGTCCTTTCAAAGAGTTTTATAAACCTGCAAAGTTTTGTCAGATTAACCCTCCGGAGGGCTGTCGCTGCTGTTACTGAGCCCCTTCCAGCCCCATACATGGTGATATTTACTAAACTCTCCATTTCAGGTGGGCGGGACCAGGGCGGGGCAGTTTGCCAGTAGTGCTTACATCGGTACTTCCTTTACCTTACTTCATTGGCCAATCACAGCACAGCACACAAATTATACACTGCTACATGACATAGTGTTGCAAGACAAACCAACTACATACAATTTTGTAGCTGTATTTAAAAGGTTACTCCAAATCTGTAGGGATTGATCTGTAGTAAGTATGTTATAGAAGGGTTCAAGATGAACTCCCAAAACCCTTCACTCCCACAGCCCCCAGTATTTAGGGCCTAAACCTAACATAGTAGTAACTAATCACCTTTAAAGGGGATTTTTATTTATATTTCTTTCAAATCACTTGGTTTTAGAAAGTTATATAGATTTGTAATTTATTTCTATTTAAAAATCTCCAGTCCTCCAGTACTTGGAAGCTGCTGTATGATCTGCAGGAAGTGGTGTATTCTTTCCAGTCTGACACAGTGCTCTCTGCTGCCACCTCTGTCCATGTCAGGAACTGTCCAGAGCAGGAGAGGTTTTCTATGGGGATTTGCTGCTGCCCTGGGCAGTTCCTGACAGGGACAGAGGTGGCAGCAGAGAGCACTGTGTCAGACTAGAGAGAATACACCACTTCCTGCAGGACATAAAGCAGCTGATAAGTACTGGATGACTGGAGATATTTAAATAGAAATAAATTGCAAACCCATACACATTTCTCACACCTGTTAAGTTAAAAACATTTTTTACACAATTGTAATGGAAATATGTTTGCAGCGAGCTTCCTGGTGGTCTCCGAGTTTCCTGCTGGTTATAACCAGCAAATTGTTACCAAGGCCAATGTGTCCATATGCATGGGATGTCCTACTGTGGGTGGAATGTGGAGGTGTCCCAATGACGTTCCAGATAATACTGGATTAAGTCCTCAGAAACAATGTCTCCATTTCTATCATTAATGTAACTTTATTATTTATTCATACTTTTCGACTCTTACAAATCACCCTTTCTATTGGATTAACCTTGGTGGCCCGAATCCCGCCTGCTTCGCCAATTGTTGATTTCGTATCATAAATAGGATCGATAGGAACAGCGAAGACAAATGATAATGAATCGGTGGATATTGCATTCTGCCAATAGAATGTCCTGACATTTGGACGGCATTAGGAATTAGTGTCGGGTTCTGCCGCTCTGCGTTACTATCAATTTTACCCTTTCATGCTGCATTTCTGTCAACTATTTACAGTATGGATTGGGAAAGCTTACAGGACATACAATAAACCGATCCACAGGCCCCAATCCACCAGATGAAGGACAAAGACCTAAGTTAGATACAGTATGCATTGGGATAAAGCTGTGTCAGGTGCCTGAAGCACTGAAAAAAACAACATTTAAGGGGCTGTTCATTTTGGGTCCCATACAAATCTTAGCCCTGTTTTTTTCCGCTTGTTTGAGCATTGTTGTGGTCCCTTGTGTCTATATGTGTAGCTGTACTGTATCTTACCCTGCTTTTCCCATATATTTCCCAGTGCCTGCCTGGTTCCCAGGTCACCTGACTCAACAATTCTGCTTCTGCCCGATCCCCGTCTACTGTGCCGACTCTCCAGTGCCTGATCCCGACTGTTGACTATGCCTACTTGGTTTCACTTTTACCATTCTAGCTAAACCTAAACTATAAACCTAGTGCAATGCTACGCTAGAGATACAGGGCGTCTGATAAACCTGAATCATGCAATGCCATGCTAGAGATAGACAGCAATGAGTACAGTTAAGTGCTTACTGCAGGTGCTGCTCTGCCATTCCCTTCTACTGCCCATGCACAGCCGAATACTGGCAATAGCAGGGGATGGCATAAGTGTTCCTGCAATGACTGCACCTAGTGCTACGACTCATCTTTACCTGAGTCTGTACCTAATCTGTCCCTAATCTGTCTGTAGCATTGGGTAAACTTATTTAGACAGAGAGAGAACACCTGATGCTGTGCTAAAGACAGAGAGTGTCTGATAAACCTGCATAGGGCAATGCTATGCTAAAGACTAGTGATGAGCGAGTACTAAAATGCTCGGGTGCTCGTTACTCGAGACAAATATCTCCCGATACTCGAGTGCTCGTTTTGAGTAACGAACCCCAGAATTAGGCCAGACACTGCATAGCATTGAGCACACAGAAAACTCCCTGGAGCAGCAGTAGCCAACATGGAGGCCACACAGGAGCAACAGTAACCAACATGGAGGCCATGCAGGAGCAACAGTAGTCAACATGGAGGCCAGGCAGGATCAGCAGTAGCCAACATGGAGGCAAGGGCAGGCACAGCAGTGGTCAACATGGATGCCAGTGAAGGCTCAGCAGTGGTCAACATGGATGCCAGTTAAGGCCCAGCAGTAGCCAACATGGAGGCAAGGGCAGGCACACCAGTAGTCAACATGGATGCCAGTTAAGGCCCAGCAGTAGTCAACATGGATGCCAGTCAAGGCCCAGCAGTAGCCAACATGGAGGCAAGGGCAGGCACACCAGTATTCAACATGAATGCCAGTGAAAGCCCAGCAGTGGTCAACATGGATGCCAGTTAAGGCCCAGCAGTAGCCAACATGGAGGCAAGGGCAGGGACACCAGTAGTCAACATGGATGCCAGTGAAGGCCCAGCATTAGTCAACATGGATGCAAGTTAAGGCCCAGCAGTAGCCAACATGGATGCCAGTTAAGGTCCAGCAGTAGCCAACATGGAGGCAAGGGCAGGCTCACCAGTAGTCAACATGGATTCCAGTGAAGGCCCAGCATTAGTCCACATGGATGCCAGTTAAGGCCCAGCAGTAGCCAACATGGAGGCAAGAGCAGGCACACCACTAGTCAACATGGATGCCAGTGAAGGCCCAGCATTAGTCAACATGGATGCCAGTTAAGGCCCAGCAGTAGCCAACATGGAGGCAAAGGCAGGCACAGCAGTAGTCAACATGGATGTCAATTACTGCTCTGGTCAATCCGGCTACAACATTGAAAAAAGGTAGAAGGTAAGATAAGATGACATCCACACATAATATGGTTTGAAATGGACAAGACAAGGAAGGTAAGGGCAGGCTCAGCAGTAGTCAACATGGATGCCAGTAAAGGCCCAGCAGTAGTCAACAAGTAGCCTTCTACCCCAGCACCCTTTCGATTTTCAATTTGACTTTAGCAGTTGGGTTAACATTCTATTGAAGTTCTATGCAGGTGTAGTACAAATCCCAGCAATACAGTATAGTACCCACTAGTTTGGGGGGGGGGCTGTAGGGTAAAATCCGGTAGTGGCTGGACCTAGACACACTCTCTGACACCCCTGTCCAATGAGCAGTGAAGTTCTATGCAGGATGTACTACAAATCCCAGCAATACAATGTAGTACAGCAGGACCAATAGCCCCAAAATAAAAAAAGAGTACACTGAGCACTTCTTAGGGGTGTGTATGTTACACCAAATGTCCCCTTTCTGCCAGCAGCCGGTCACCACAGTGTGCAGCACTGCAAGTCCCAGCCAGCAGTCTGTAGTAATACTATTAAAAACGCTTTTAAGCCCTGAAAAGGTCTGTTTGTTTATATTGCTAGTATATACCCTGCCTACTGGAAGGCTATATCCTACACTGACACTCTCCCTGACCAGCAGCAGCTCTCTCCCTGATCTCTCACAGCATGCGCTCAAACTTACAGGAAACGGATGATGAGATTTTCTCGAGTATCGCGATAATTCTCGATTGAGTACCAAGCTCAGACGAGCATGCTCGCTCATCACTACTAAAGACAGAGAGCGTCTGATAAACCTGGATAGGGCAATGCTATGCTAGAGACATGGAGCGACTGATAACCTGTACATAAACCTTAGATAGTCAGCAATGAGTAAAGGTAAGTGCCTATTGCAGAACCTGCTGTGCCATTCCTTGCTACTGCCCATGCAAAGCTGAATACTGCAATTCTGCAATTACTGCACCTGGTGTTGTCACTCGAGGATTCTCATACAGAACGGGCCACATTACACTAATAAAATACATTAAAGAATTTACTAAAATCACTTATACTTTGAAATGTAATAATAAAAACACAATGACACTGTGCATAATATACACTTTAAGCATCAAACTCACTCAGACACCAAACCCACGGACGTGCTGGGTGTTTCAGATTTTTTTTTCTCTCTGCTCGATACTCTAGTAACTCACATTTCCCTAATATTGTGCTTGGATATGGGACCTCTAAACCAGACCCCTCTCCATTCCCTAATGGTCGTATATCTTTCCTATTCGCTTCCATCAGGCTTTTTCTACCATGCCAAAGATCTTTCACATTCATATATTGTACTTGACTTTTTACATTTACTTTGAGTGTTGCTGCGTTTGTTACCTCTATTTTTCTCATATATTTTAGTGAATGTTTATAGAAAAATGACAGAAACCACCGCTTTCACGCAGCCCGTAGTTACCCTCCACAAATGCACTGCAGAGTGCCGTCATGCCTGCAGACAAATAGCCATTCTCTCCCAGTCCCTATTTATCCCCGAACGTTATCATTACATAAATATGTCAGATCTACGATACCCGCTAGGATATGGCACGTTTCTTTAGCCTGATATTCCCTGCCAACTTATATTCAAAATACACATAGACAAGGGATGAGCCGCAGAACGCACCCGTGCGCTGACAGGGCTGATACATTGTGCCGTGTAATTCAGTTTTCAATACCTGATTTCATTTGCTATCCTTGAGTTGACATATACATCACTCGATTCTAAAAGAGACAGCAGGATGGAAGGGAAGAGATAATAATATTACAAAAGATCATTTCATTCTCAAGAGCAAATAATAAAAAATATATATTTACAGAAGGAGATAAAATGTTTAGGATCGGGAAAAACAAATGTATTATTCAGTGTTTGTAGAGATGGGAAGAGCCTGATGACTTTGGGCAGAGAGTCTAAGGGGAGGGGACTGTAAGCAGAGGGTCTGAGGGGAGGCGACTGTGGGAAGAGAGTCTGAGGGGAGGCGACTGTGGGAAGAGAGTCTGAGGGGAGGAGACTGTGGACAAAGAGTCTGAAGGGAGGTGACTGTGGGAAAAGAGTCTGAGGGGAGAAGACTGTGGGCAGAGGGTCTAAGGGGAGGAAACTGTGGACAGAGAGTCTGAGGGGAGGTGACTGTGAGCAGAGGGGCTAAGAGAAGGTGACAGTGGGCAGAGGGTCTAAGGGGAGGTTACTGTGGACAGAGGGTCTGAAGGGAGGGTCCAAGCCCTGGTATGAGAGGGGAAAAGGTTAACCTGGGGTATGGTCCCTTCCTTAAAGCGTTAGTATAAAAAAAAAAACAACATTTTAATATAGAAATAGCTGTGTGAAGCGCACAGCAGCACTTTTAACAACCTGGCTGTCAATCATATACGATTTATTGTGCCCATTATGGTCTATTGAGAGCGTGAATTGGATCTCCTGGCCAGCTGGGAAGTGGAGCTGCCACTTTCTTTACCAGAATCACAATGAATCTCTGGAGATCGGATGTGATCTTTAATTTCTGACTTGCTAAAGTTTATTTATTTTTTTCAGGCTCTCCAGCGGTAGTTGTGTTTATGGTGCTGCGCCAACCTGCTTCCACCCTGTTCTAGATTTTCCATCACAACAACCACTTTTTACAAACATATACTGCCTTACCTTTCTTCTGGTTCAAGATAACTAGCTGTGAAATAATATATGATTCTGTGATACTCTGTCTGGAGATGTTTATGCTTTATTTATCAAGCCTGGCATATCCAATGCTCCCCCTCTTATTTAATGTATCAGAGGCCGCCCATGTGTCAGCCTCAGAGAACTATGTCAGCTCTGAGCTGCCATACACAGGCTTCTGTGTGTGTGTATATATATATATATATATATATATATATATATATATAAATACGTATTCTAATATTTGCACTTGTGTCCACCCTTCTCTTTGCTTTAGTTAAAAACTTCAATTTCTCATTAAACGCTTTAAACAAAATAATATCTGAGCAAAATGCTTAATCTGCATAACATAACAATGTGTGGGTGTCCACACATAATGTACACTTCTTCTGGCAGAACGTCAGCAAATCACGTTATTGTGATAAGCTCATACCAGACATCTCAGGATATATAAAAGTATGGCTTCTCCTTTTCTGCCCCATGCCTGTTATCTGCCCTATATTCCACACAACTAAAATTCCTCCTGCCCATCCCGGTAACATGCTATTACACCAGTAATATGTAGTGTGCAGTGACAGCCTGGAGGACTAGGCTCACTCTGTGCTCTTTATCTTTGCTTTTTTCAGGTTTCTGCAGTGGCTTCTTTTTCTTTCGTCAGGCAGTATATGCTAATTTTATTGTAGAAAAAATACCTAAACCTGAATGTTTATCGAATATTGCACTAAATTACAATTTTCAATATTGCGAACAAGTGGCATCCATATGTCACACATATGCCACATGAAAACTCTATTGGAACAAGTTTGTCCCGTAGAAACCTAACAGTATATCACAGGATCCATCTGCATAGATTTTCTTGCTGACTGTGGTAAATTTGCGTGAATAGATAAGAGAAACGTTTTATTACTTGATAATCTATGGATCTGCTGGGTTACAATGTGGCATTGTTTTAGCTACGTAAAAATATTGCATGCAGTTTGTAGTATTTTTTGGCGGTATTATAGTGATATAAGTGTGCAGGGCCGTTTCTAGGTAATTTGGACTACAGGGCGAATATTGCTAAAAGTGCCCCCTCCCCCCCCCCCCCCTCCCAAAAAAAAAAAAAAAAAAAGTAATTCAGCGACTCACAGGTGACGTCTTCTTTGATCTGAGGCGTCACTTTCCTTTTCCTCTCCTTCTGTCTGAGACCTCCATGATGATTTCTTGCAGCAACAGTTCATCTCTTGTGAACCTGCCAGACAAACATCTTAGGTTCGGCACTTTCACAACAACTTCCCCTTTTTTGTGTCATGTGCAGTAAAGTCAGTAGGTATGTGGGTTGCCCCCTGTATGTAGGATACCCTGCTGTGCCCCCATATAGTAATAATCCCCCTGTGCTCCCCCCATAATAATAACCCCACCTGTTCTCTCCCCATAGTAATAATCCCACCTGTGCTCCCACCATAGTAATAATCGCACCTGTGCTTCCACCATAGTAATAATCCCACCTGTGCTCCCCCCATAGTAATAATCCCACCTGTGCTCCCCCCATAGTAATAATCCCACCTGTGCTCCCACCATAGTAATAATCCCACCTGTGCTTCCACCATAGTAATAATCCCACCTGTGCTCCCCCCATAGTAATAACCGTGTAGACCCCCAAAGTATAGCCCCCCCCCAAGTAGCCCCCCATAGTGTAGCCCTCTCTCTGAGTAGCCCCCCACAGTATAGCCCTCTCCCCAAGTAGCCCCCAATAGTATAGCCCTCCCCCCAAGTAGCCCCCCATAGTATAGCCCTCCCCCAAGTAGCCCCCCATAGTATAGCCCTCTACCCAAGTAGCCCCCCATAGTATAGCCCTCTACCCAAGTAGCCCCCCATAGTATAGTCCTCTACCCAAGTAGCCCCCCCATAGTTTAGCCCTCCCCCAAGTAGCCCCCCATAGTATAGCCCTCTACCCAGGTAGCCCCCCATAGTTTAGCCCTCCCCCCTGTGTAGCCTTCCATAGTATAGCCCCCCCCCCAAGTAGTCCCCCATAGTATAGCCCTCTACCCAAGTAGCCCCCCATAGTATAGCCCTCCCCCCTGTGTATCTTTCCATAGTATAGCCCTCCCCCTGTGTAGACCCCCACAGTATAGCCCTCTACCCAAGTAGCCCCCCATAGTATAGCCCTCTCTGAGCAGCCCCCCATAGTATAGCCCTCTCCCCAAGCAGCCCCCCCATAGTATAGCCCTCTCCGAGCAGCCCCCCATCGTATAGCCCTCTCCCCAAGCAGCCCCCCCATAGTATAGCCATCCCCCCTGTGTAGCCTTCCATAGTATGGGCCCCTTTATAGCCCCCACTTGGCAGCATTTATGAGAAGAAAAAAAAAATACACTCACCTGTCCTGGATCCTGCAGCAGCGTCTCCCAGCGTCTGGTAGCTGAACTTGCAAGTACAGAGAGCTTCCGGCACAGGCAGCCTGCCACACACTGTCCCGGAAGCTCACCGCTGTAGCCCCGCAGCGCCCGGACTTCTCTCCTCTCCTCAGCAGCTGACATGTGACGTCATCACATCACATGTCCACCGCCAAAGAGGAGAGAAGTCCAGGCGCTGCGGGGCTACAGCAGTGAGCTTCCGGGACAGTGTGTGGCAGGCTGCCTGTGCCGGAAGCTCACTGTACTGCAAGAAATCCGGCGGCCGCGGCTCCTTAACGCCCCTGGAGGGACCGGCCCGGGGGCGCCCGATCCTGCCGGGTGGGGTGGCGGTGGGGGGAGGATGATGGGGCGGCTGAGCAGCCGGGCGGGGAACGTGCCACAAGGTGAGGTCCGGGGGAGGTGGGGAGAGGGTGCCACCAGCGCCCCCTAGCTGTCGGCGCCCCGTGCGGTCGCCCGGCCCACCCGCCACTAGAAACGGCCCTGTAAGTATGCTCTCTCTCTCTCTCTCTCTCTCTCTCTATATATATATATATATGTATATATATATATATATATATATATATATATATATATATATATACAGAGAGAGAGAGAGATATTTACATTTATTATGTTTACATTGCTGAAGCTTTTAAGAAAATTATTATTTTTTCCATTGTTAACTTGTGTAGTATAGTTACATCATTCATTTGCACTATAGGTCACATTATTTATGTGTCGTGCGTTTGGTAGCTCATTATATGTAGATGTGTTCACCCTTACTTTACCTTTAGTTAATTACTACAATTTCTCACAAAACCAATACAATACCATGCCATCACAACACTCAAAAGACTTTATTCACATAATCACTGGGTGTCAACATACACACAACATACAAAGTGTCAAAAAAACTCGTGCTGTGAATGGTACATTTAGTTAGAGGACACATCTGTATGCTACAACACTATGGGGGACATACATCATCCGGTGTACTGATGATTTTCGGCGTAAAGTGCCGATATGCGAATGATTTTATTCGCAAATGGACGATTTGTGAATAAAATATTCGCATATCGGCACTTCACGCCGAGTACGCCGGGGGGGCGGGGGGGGGGTGTGGAGGGGGGCGCGGACTATGCCACCTTTCAGGTGGCGTAGGTTTTCGGCTGTGCGCCTCTACATAAATCTCTGTAGTGCCGGAGATGCGGGGACATTTATAGTATAAAACGCCAGACTTAATAAATGTCCCCCTATATACACATATATGGCAGCATTATTTATGTGTAAGTTTAGGTAATATTATGATGTATATGAGACAGTGGGGTTATTTATGTGTATGTCATGGCAGCATTGTTTATGTATATATATGGCAGCATTATTTACATGTAATTTTAAGTTAAATTATGGTAAATATGAGATGGTAGCTTTAATTATGCATATATATATATATATATATATATATATATATATATATGGTAGCATTATTTATGTTAAAGGTGATGGTATGTTGTATATGAGATAGCGATGTTATTTATGTGTATGGAATGGTAGTATTATTTATGTTAAGGTGATGCTATGTTGTATATGAGATAGCGATGTTATTTATGTGTATGGCATGGTAGCATTATTTATGCACATATATGGTAGCATTATTTATGTTAAGGTGATGCTATGTTGTATATGAGATAGCGGTGTTATTTATGTGTATGGCATGGTAGCATTATTTATGTGACAATCTCCTGTGTTTTCTTTTGGATTAGAAACTACCCAGACTGCCCTGCACTCGCACAAATAAAGTATATAAAGGAGCAGGGACATGTTCCATTGCTTCTGTACAGTACATTGTGCAGTGGTTCACATGCAATATAAAAAAAAACTAGAGAGGTAAATGTAGGTTGTGTAAGCTGAGATGCATACAGTTTGGACCATCTTCATTGTAAATATCCTGAATCCAATTCATAGTTATGTGGGGTCCATCCTATAATGAACAGACCCTATGGTCTCCTGTTTTGCTGGAATTCTGGGTCCCTGCTGTACAATTCAGCCCTTATGTACCCCAGGAGCCCTGCAATATTCCCACCGTTAGTATTATATTTACATATCTCTGCATTATAAATGCAGGAGAAGACGATGACTTCATTTCTCCAATCAGTCATTGATGTAATGCCGCCTCTGAAATATGATGTGTTCCCCACTCAGGCAATTCCTCCAGTTTACATCACTCATACATTCTGTGTAATTGAATGGGACTTTATTGCTTTGCTTGTAACGTCGACTATGGAGGTTTCTCCTTCAGTCTTCAATGAAAGGTTCTGATTACATATAATTTAGTGTTACCCATCCGTTACTCATCCAAACAGGGCAATCCCTTCATCCTTATATGATTGGTTACACAACGCTATAGGACTCAGGATTGGTATTATTGAAAATATGACATGAAGGTTGAGGGCTGTAAATTGTGTCGACCTTCAGAACTGGATGGGAGTGAGCAACTGTACGGGGAAAATAACAGTGCGTCGAGGGAAGAATCTAACTGGCTGATATGTCCCTATAGAGAACAGGGCACTGAGAAGGAAGGGAAGTTTCTTACCTAAATCCTCGCCTCCATTTCAGTGCTATTAGCAGGCTGTATCTGCAACATTATAGCTTATTTGTAATGCCGGGAGGAATAATCACAGAGAGTTCATCAGCAACTTGACCTCAGGATAACCCTCCCAGCATTACATAAAAACTACAAATTTGCAGATAAAGCCAGTCAGGGACTTGCTTACATCATCTGTCTCAGAAGGGAGGGGGGAGGAGACAGAGAGAGAAAAGCTGACACAGATTTGTGTGTCTTCAGCAGAAAGCAGCAGCTGAGAACTGGGGGAAGGAGACTAATTAGATAATAACAAGTATGGAAGGAATTGTTAGTCTCACCATGGGACGCAACATATCAAAAGTTATGTTTGAGTGGAATACCCCTTAAAGTGAGTGGTGAGGCATACAATGTAAACCTCATTACCCAAGGTGCAGTAGTGTGGAAATCCTGCTCCAAACAACCAGCTGGATCCAAATCGAATTCAACACCAGTTTGAGTGAATTCCCCTGAAATTTTTTCCCACATTTCTAGCTATTACCGATATGCTAATGATTAGTCAAATGACTTCATGTATGTCTCACATGAGGTTGGACTAACGTCTTCCCTTCCTATCATTATGCCTGAGCTCATTCATTCTCACTTTGTTCTTCCCAGTGTTGAACCTTTGATTAATTTGCAGCTCGGCGCTCATCATCTGGTGCGTCAGCAATGGCCGCCGAAGGGGATACTACCCCCCGAGAGTTAATTCCTCTGTAGAAACAGACAGTGAGGAGGGAGCAGCGTGAATGATGAATTTATCCAGAATCACATCTGTATATCTCCTCTCAGCCTCAAAACAATAAACCGGAAACAACTCACCATGAAATGTTACAGTTTGTTCCAATCCTAAACAAATTCATCCATCTATTCTGAGAAACGGAACATTCTGTTCTTCAAAGGTGACAACAGATGCGAGCAATCAATAACGTAATGTACCAGCAAACACAGCCAGAAAGAGACTTCTGTGTAATGTAGCACATAAACATAGACGACCTAGGAGCCATGTAATGATATGCAATGTGTATGGGTCCAAGCCATGACCCCAAGCCCAAACCAAGCCCAACCTCTGATGAGGGATTTAACCAGCGGTGCCCGGGCCAAGTACAGTAATAATGTATCCTTATGACTCTCCATCTCATCCCAAGAGACAAAGTAGAGACAATATATCGCAGTGTCGTCGGCCAGGGGCTAATCTGACCAGGTGAAGCCAAGGTCAGCCAGTCCTTTGTAGGCAATGAAGTGCAGATGTAACCACACTTACCTTTTCCTGAATTTCAATAAAGACTCTGATACAAATATTTTACATTATGACATGCTACCAATGCCCCCAAATGTCCACAATTCACATTATAACCAACGGATGGGCACATATAGCATAAACATTTCCCAACAGAGTATAGCAAAAGCTAGCCCTATGACCCTTATCTCTAGTAATGTACTGAGCCAAAGCAAAGGTTAGGAAGGATGCTTTTTTTTGGTATGAGGGCACCGTGAGGGCAGTTTCGGTAATCTAGGACAGATTCTCTCTTTATTTTGGCAATTTGAGCGGATCCTAAAAGGAGGACTTCTTGTATAAAGTCCATTTGTCCTAACAGACCTAAGAAAACTCCATAAAGGCTCAGCCTAGCAGGGAAATTGAAGACATGAAATCTAATGTAATGGTCCTGAATACTAATATACAGCTGGGTCCATCCTGGCCTTTCCTTCCTTCACACAATACAAATTCAATACAATATAACAACATGACAGGAAAACATTTTACAGGATGCAATGCACACCACAACCACTGGGGGGGCCACATACAGCGTAAACCAATCCTGACAGAGTATGACTGCATCTCTCTATCACACACTCATCCAGGTTATCTATCATAGTATAGTCACTATGGATACAATCCCAGAATATCACAAAACCTTGTTTTTATATCCGGGCTAGTCACCTCCTGGGATATATTGAGCCATATATGTAAATCGACCAGAAGTACAGGCACCAACCACATAGCAACAGGAAAGGGCTGTTCAAATAAGACTATCATCCCAAGATATACACTTACTATTATAGTGTTATCACTAATACTACCGGCATCAGTATGGTTGGCAGGATGAAATTGTCTAGTCCTCTCATTGCCAATCTGGTGTAGTCACCAGCTCCCCAGCTCCTTCCTCTCTCCAGAGACAACACATCACCCTCTGCTGTCTCAATAGATGTAGCTGGAACCTATTTCTGTGATCTAGCCCCACCCCTTGAGTGATGTCAGCACCGCTATACATGTATATACATTTGGGAGAATGAGGAGAATTTACAGCATGCTGCCTTGTGATGAATGATGCCACAGAAAGAGAAGCAGGCAGCAATGAATACAGCAGGTGCTACAACCTAATTGTGTGGTAGTCTGCATTAAAATGAGATTTTTATCGGCTCTGGGCAGGGAGCTGGCAGGAGTGCTGGGGGAGGGGAGTAGACAGGGTGGGAGGGCTGTGATGGAGATTTGACAGAAAGCATCCTAGGAATTGCAGTACTGAATAGTTGCTCAAGTGCAGTCGAAGACAAGGCGAAAATAGATACAGTATAGTTGAAATATGCTGTTATATTAAGGGTAGAGAGAGGTAGAAATAAGGACCTATGAAATTATTAAGAACTACAGGCAAAAAGATATCACAAATGTTTTGTTTTTAAATTATCACCAGAAAAAAAAAATCTAAAAAATAAGGTTCAGTTATGTCATTAACAAGAAAGAACCTGAAGGGTTGAATAACATTGATATTCCGCTGGAGCTCGGTCATTCCAGGATCACAACCCTCGCTGATCCATCACTGTATCCAGGAGATTGACTGCCGAGTTAGAATTTCTCACGCTGCAGTCAGTAACAGTTTATGGATTCGCCTCTGGTGAATCTACAATTGCACAGTTCGAGAGTTATGACGAATGGGCTTTATTCACCGTCTACCTTGAATGGAGGGAATCGATTTGCTCATATCTTCTTTTCACACTTCAATTGATAATAGCGAGTACATACACACCTGCCTATAGGAGTTAAGGTCGGCTATAAAATGTTACTGATAACCGCGGCTTCAGGCGGAATGAGTTTCGATCAACAAAAAAATTGCTTGGAAATGGACCCAAGTCTAAGAGTGGATCAAGAAACATAAAACTGTACATAAAATATGGAAAGCAGCTAAAAATACCCCCCAAAAAGACGTCGATATAGTCAATGCTTCTTATAAATTCTTCAGAATTTATTCCAGCTACAATAAAATATTGAGATAATCTAGAAGAC
Organism: Dendropsophus ebraccatus; assembly: GCF_027789765.1. NCBI lineage: Eukaryota > Metazoa > Chordata > Amphibia > Anura > Hylidae > Dendropsophus > Dendropsophus ebraccatus. The sequence continues at coordinate 93,228,018 of NC_091464.1, forward strand.
TGATGTTGCCAATGTTTTTCAATTGACGGAACTGGCTTTCTATTATTATATGAATTATGCTTGGAGGTCCTGTACTGGTTCCAACACCCCAGCAGTGGGCAAGGGAAGACTGTCCAATGGTTGATGTCCTCTCCCAAAGGACTCTGTGTTATAAATAAGAACATTTCCCAATAGTTATTTCCGGTCCAATTTTATCAAATCAGCTGTCAGAGTTCATTTGAATTTCAAAATTCCTGATTGCCCTGTATGAAGTCTCCTAGGACTGAGTCCACGTGTATCCAAGCCAAAACAGAACAATCCTAACAATAACCATAGTTTTGTTGGGTTGGGGTCTCACTCCCCAGTCCTAATCTTTACCATACTAACCATAGCGCTAGCTTAGGGTTTAAGGAGTACTCCGACATGAGGTCTAAAAAATAAACATGCTGCAGAAGCATATAGTAATGCCCCAGCTATGAAACCATCAAAAATCCATTTGTTTTGCCGTCTTCACCTTGCATTTCTTGATTGAGCAGTGGCCCCAGAATGCATTGCTTTCCCTCAGCTGTCCATCACAGCCCTCCCACCCTGCCTACCCCCTCCCACAACACTTCTATTAGTTCTTAATCCAAAGGTATTGCAGGACATCTCACATCACAGCAGACTATCACCCATGTTCACTCCCTGGTCTCCCTGTAAACACATCTCATTCTCTCTAAATGTCCCTATAAACATATATATGTACAGTACAGTAGTGTATATGATGAAGAAAAGATGATGTAGGCTATAGGGTCTGGGAAGAGGTGGTGACAACACTCTGGGTGGGGATTGAAGTCAAAGACAAGATCCAGTGACACCTACTGAGACAGCAGATGAGGATGTGTTGTCTCAGAAAACATGGAAAAGTTTGGGAGCTGAAGACAACACCACACTGATAGACACAACTTCCTGTCAGGGTAAATTAACCAAAAGAAGCTGAAGCCAATACTATAAGTGATAACACTATATTAGAAAGTTATAAGTCTTGGGTAGAGTTATCCTTATAAACACAATTTCCTGATACCAGAATTTAAGGGTAGCATCTCACTCCCTATCCAGAACCTTACTAATGATATAGTTTGGGTTAGAAGAATTAGGGATTTTAGGGTCCCTATTAGGGATGAGCGAACTTTTGAAAAGTTCGGTTCGGTTCGATCCAGCGAACTTTCGTGAAGTTCGGATTCGTACGAACCGAACCTAAAACGAACCTTGCTATAACGGCTGAATAATTGCAGCTACAATAGTGGGAGTCTGATAGGGTTTAGTTTCGTTTAGTTGCAGTTGCTATTACGATGAAAAAGGTGGAAAAAATCAAAGTGCAAAAATAGTGGGTACACGGGACATAGGACACAAAGTTCCTTGGAACCAGTAGGGTGGGAAACAGACATTTGACAGTGGAACCAGCAGCAGTAATAGTACTGTATTGGACCCAGTGTGGAGGAGGGGGAGGAGGAGGCAGTAGTAATAGTACTGTATTGGACCCAGTGTGGAGGAGGGGGAGGAGGAGGCAGTAGTAATAGTACTGTATTGGACCCAGTGTGGAGGAGGGGAAGGAGGAGGCAGTAGCACTTGATCGGGGATGGTTGGACTGCAGTCAAAGCGGTGGATGGTTGCAAGCTGGGGAGGTGACAGTGGCAAGAATGGGCTAACTTTCTGGTGGTCTCCTGGTGGAATGTTGACCCAACAAGCAGTAACAGACATATTCTGCCCTTGCCCATAATTAAAGGACCAGACATCAGCACTGGGGTGCACGGTCTTGGACACCAAGAATCCCAATGAGTCGCCAACATTTTTCTACACAACTGTGCAGTGATGGGACAGCTAATGGGACAGCTGAGTGGACTTTTTGTGGACTTTTTTTGTTTCTGGGAGAGTGATGGGACTTTTTTTTTTTTGTTTGTTTCTGCAACAGTGATGGGACTTTTTTTTTGGACTTTTTTTTTAACTTTTTGTTGTTGCGGCTAAACGGGGTTCTTCTATTTTTTTTACAGCTGTCACATTACATTTTATATTAGGCAGCACCCAAGTATATCTGAGGAGACTAATTAAAGGTCTCACCCTAACAGGGGTGACGTCACATATCTTGATATTCACAGAAAACCAGGATACAAGTGATTCTAGGAGTAATAATCCCTTGTATCCTGGTCTATTCTGTGACAAAAGTACAATTTTGCGTCGCCATTGTTATTTTTACCAGATTCGTAACAAACTTTCTCAAAGTGCGGTTCGGTCCTGAACCGAACTTTTCCCAAAGTTCGAATCGTAACGAAACTGGTTCATAACGGTTTGGTTCGCTCATCCCTAGTCCCTATCCCTAAACTAACCATGTGCCAAACCCAGCTGCCATTTTCTGCTAATTGAGCAAAATAAATCCAAAATTCAACAAAATCCCAAATTTTGTTAAATTCCTAATACAGTTGATTAATTCTATTTCTATTCACTCATCTCTGTGTGATTGCCATTGCCATCTACTTTTGCTATATTATGTGGACTCATTGGCTCTTATCGCCATTGTTTCCCATTAAATATTAGCTATACGATATTTACAAGTTTGGCCCATCAGATAAAGGAGATAAATTTCTATTAAAAACCACTGAGTCCTGAACCAGGAGAAACACAATATAAAAGCTACGAGCAAAAGAAAATAAAAAGGACAAATCCACGGACCCCGTACCGTGTTCTCCGGAGATGGCCTATTTTTTAACAAACAGAAGAGACCAAATTCAACCGGATCACAGTGACAACAGCGACGGCTGGCTCATAAAGAATCAGGAGCCTGGTGGAGCCCACCACCCCCTGAACTATCTGAGGAGAGAGAAATGAGCACAAACTGCACATCAGGCGAACACAAGAAAGAGAATGAAAGGATTGCTTCTTTATTGTTGTTCATATGACCACAGGAGCACGGGGAAAGAAGGGCCAAGCAGAAAGAAAGAGGCAACCGGCATGAAGAAAACCAGCAATTGTGTCTGGAGATTGTTTTTAATTACTGGTAAAGTTACTGTGACAAAGACAAGAGATGACCACAGAGCAAAAGACTGAATGAACAAGATAGGATAACACGGGCTAGCTATAGTATCATCTCTGAAATGAGAAAACAAATACTATAATATGGTTACATTGTACAATAATATAACTACTATAATACTATCTCCTATATAACTACTATAATACTGCTCCTATATATAAGAATATAACTACTATAATACTGCTTCTATATACAGGAATATAACTACTATAATACTGCCCCTATATACAGGAATATAACTACTATAATACTGCCCCTATATACAGGAATATAACTACTATAATACTGCCCCCTATATACAGGAATATAACTACTATAATACTGCTCCTATATACAGGGATATAACTACTATAATACTGATCCTATATACAGAAATATAACTACTATAATACTGCTCCTATATACAGGGATATAACTACTATAATACTGATCCTATATACAGAAATATAACTACTATAATACTGCTCCTATATACAGGAATATAACTACTATAATACTGCCCCTATATACAGGAATATAACTACTATAATACTGCCCCTATATACAGGAATATAACTACTATAATACTGCTCCCTATATACAGGGATATAACTACTATAATACTGCTCCCTATATACAGGAATATAACTACTATAATACTGCTCCTATATACAGGGATATAACTACTATAATACTGCTCCTATATACAGGGATATAACTACTATAATACTGCTCCTATATACAGGAATATAACTACTATAATACTGCCCCTATATACAGGAATATAACTGCTATAATACTGCTCCTATATACAGGAATATAACTACTATAATACTGCTCCTATATACAGGAATATAACTACTATAATACTGCTCCTATATACAGGAATATAACTGCTATAATACGGAAACTGGAGACAAAGAATATAACTTCTATAATACTGCTCTGTAAGATATGATATACTTTAATGCTTCATTATGATACAGAGAAGTGGATGGTTTCTTTAAGTTTCCACTGTCAGTGATGCTTTTCTATAAGTGTAAATGGAGTTTCCAGTAAGCCATATTGCAGACACCAGTGACTGATCGCTCCCCTGTCTTGGTAATGAGCCTCGGTGCAGACAGTGAAACCACTGAAATATGAGACGTTACCTGGTTCTGCCGCTTACATTACACATAGTGCACATGGATAATGCATTAGATATCCCCCACTGCATTTACTGTATGTTCTACATGTGGTCAGTGGGGGCTCCACCACAGGAGTAGGGGGTCCTGGAAGAGTAAGCCATTAGTAAAGTATATTCTCTGGAGCCCTTCAAAAAATTTCAGTTGGTGTATTCGGTCCAAAACAATAAAGCTCCGATTGCCATGAGAAGTGGTGAATGACTCTCTGAAGTTTATGAGATTTCCGTAGACTCTCCAGGTGTATCAGACACTAATCAGATTGGGTCAAATGTCACAAGAAAAAAAAAACTCTTCTCCTCCTCTATATCCAGCCCGTCAGTGTACAGGACAGAAGCGGGGACTTCATTCACAAGTGCCTGCTCCTCTCCATACTATACACGGGCAATCCCAGGGCATTTGGGGCACCGCCACATCTAAATTAGGGTCTGAATCCAATACAAAGCCTACATATTCAGGGACTGTAACAATTCTGTAGTGACTAGTCGTTTTCGTTGCTGCCACCAGTAAGAGAAACAAAACTCAAAAATTGTGGAGTTGAAGAATTTCTAAAGTTTTGGAAAACTTGGAAAAAATTTCCAAACTGATTCATTAATCTGTAGTAAGTATGTTATAGAAGGGTTCAAGATGAACCCCCAAAACCCTTCACTCCCACAGCCCCCAGTATTCAGGGCAAAGACCTAACATAATAGTAACTAATCACCTTTAGAGAGGATTTTTTTTTTCAACTGGAGAGAATACACCACTTTCTGCAGGGCATACAGCAGCTGGTAAGTACCGGAAGAATGGAGAAATTTGAATAGAAGTAAGTTACAAATCTATATAACTTTCTGACACCAGTTGATTTGAAAAAAAAAAAATAATAATAATTTATGCAGCGTTCCCCTTTATAGTAGAGTTATAGTACATGATGGATCAGAGCCCAGCCCCCATTTCCTTCCCCATAAAGCTGCCTTATGGAGCAGTAATCGAGTTGTTTCCTTTCCCCTCCATTTGAGGTGTAATAAATGGCGCGTCACTTGTAAGACTCACATATAGTATCCATGAGAAGGAGATATTTATGGTGCGCTCCCATGGAGGGGGCTCCGCTACACCGCCTGCTGCCTGATACAGAATGCGCCACTCTATATAACGGATGGGCCGTCTCTATCAGATGGAGGAGCCGCCTGCATTTCGCTGACTTCCATTTATTATTTCCCATCTCTCCATCTTCACCTTACTCCATGCAGCTAATCAGCCATGATAGATAGGAGCTGCGGCTTGTACCTTCCTGCTGGCGCTCACTTCCCTCATTTGTCACCCAGTCCATGTCTTCTGCTTAACCAATCCTTAATTTTAATGCGATCATGGAGATAGGAGTCCAGGATGATTGAGGATAGGCGGCATCTGGAACTAAAGTCCAATCTTCCTCTGATGCCAAAAGTTCTTCAAGAAACTTTCCCGGCAGAGAAACTGTTGAAGAAGCCAGTTATAGCATTGTTCATCCTGAGCTTCCTGGTGCAGCAGTCAGATAAAGTAACAGTGTGGCTACAGGCTACACTACTGGACTTAAGAGGGTGAGAAAAGAACGAAGAAGGAGGAGGTCTCCTGCACACATTCATGTCTGCTTCCGCTATGCTCGGCCTGGGATTGAAGCAGCCAATGCAGCACACCCCACAATCATGGACTGTGTGAGGGCTGGGGAAATGCAGGGACCACATCATTTATTTGAGAATACCCTGTCAGGAGTTGATGATGCTACAGAACATGTATCTTAACCACCTAGTGGTTGTGAAGGGGATTGCATCCTACATTGCTACATAGTTACATAGTTGCAGTTACATGTAGGATGCGATTCCCATCCTGACCACTAGGTGATCGCATTAAGAAACATATACATTTCCTGTTGCATTGGACAAACAAAAACAAAACAATGGGCACATATGGATTTTAGTTTTCTCATTACAATTGGCAACTAGCTGTGCCACCCAACCCATTTGGCTTTGGACCAAGCTTGAAAACATTATCTAAAGAGCGTGCTTGGTTTTCACCCTTTATCCCTGACTACAAATGGCTACCAGGTTGATACCTATGAGAGTGGTACCTGGGGGTTGGCTCAGGGGGCCAAAAGACACCAATGCAAAGCCCAGGTACGGGGGCAGGAGAGGGCTGAGAGCACGCTAGTCCAGGTCACACCCAGTAGAGACAAAATGGTTGGAAAGACACAAAGAGGTCAAACACAGGATACAAAACACCCAACAAAATATCAGCTCGCTAGAAACCTATCTCTCAAGCAAGAAGGAGCGGTTGTGTCGGAGGTGGAGCTGAAAGGTGAGTGGCTGGGGACGATTTTAGTGTGTGTACACTGGCCCTTTAAATGGCAGAGAGAGAGAGCTTGTGCACACCCTATGGGCAGGGGCTGCAGAAGCGTCATGGCGGCTGGGCGGAGGTAATAACCTGGTGATTTTGCGCAGTACTAGCGGTGTGACACTCATTCTGCAATGGTCCTAAGACAACTACACATTTACCCTACAGATAAAAAAAGACAGTGGTTATACACTGTAGACTCCAACCTGTGTCGTACAGCTTCCCTGGAGCTCATGTATGCTGTGAGCTCCCCTAGTGGCAACTTTAGGTAATGCTAATCAATGTTTATGTAAGAAAAGCATCGGGCGCGGCCTCCATAACCATAGGCCTCATGGTCGGTGAGCATAGACTACTCCCATCCCATGGATTGGTCCCATCCATTCCCTCCACCATGAGTCTTTGTTGGAGCACTAAATGCATCGGTCCATTGGATGCACAGATTACTTCCATCCAATGGAAATGGACCACTCCCATCTATTCCCTCCATCCATCACCGAGTCTTTGTTGTAGCACTCAATGCATCAGTCCTTTGGATGCACAGACTACAGTACTCCCTTCCCATGGACCGCCCCATCCATTCCCTCCCCCATGAGTCTTCGTTGTAGCACTCAATGCACCAGTCCATTGGATGCACAGACTGCACCCATCCAATTGACTAGTCCCATCCATTACCTCCACCATGATTCTTTGTTGTTGTACTCGATGCACCAGTCCATTGGATGCACAGACTACTCCCATCTCATAGACCGGTCCTATCTATTCCCTCCACCATGAGTCTTTTTAGGAGCACTAAATGCATCAGTCTATTGGATGCACTGACTACTCCCTTCTCATGGACCACTCTCATCCATTCCCTTCACCACCAAGTCTTTGATGTAGCACTAAATGAACCGGTCTATGGGATGCACAGATTACTTCCATCCAATGGACTGGTCCCATCCATTCCCTCCACCATGATTCTTTGTTGTAGCACTCAATGCACCGGTCCATTGGATGCACAGACTACTCCCATCTCATGGACCAGTCCTATCTATTCCCTCCACCATGATTCTTTGTTGTAGCACTCAATGCACCGGTCCATTGGATGCACAGACTACTCCCATCTCATGGACCAGTCCTATCTATTCCCTCCACCATGAGTCTTTGTTGTAGCACTCAATGCACCGGTCCATTGGATGCACAGACTACTCCCATCTCATGGACCAGTCCTATCTATTCCCTCCACCATGAGTCTTTGTTGTAGCACTCAATGCACCGGTCCATTGGATGCACAGACTACTCCCATCTCATGGACCAGTCCTATCTATTCCCTCCACCATGAGTCTTTGTTGTAGCACTCAATGCACCGGTCCATTGGATGCACAGACTACTCCCATCTCATGGACCAGTCCTATCTATTCCCTCCACCATGAGTCTTTGTTGTAGCACAAAGGACCGTTCCCATCCATTCCCTCCATCCACCACCAAGTCTTTGTTGTAGCACTCAATGCACTTAAAGGTCAATCCCACGTACAGGAAGGTGGTTTTTAATGTATCTCCACACCCCGGTCTCATAGACGGTAAATGATGTAAGACAACAATGTACATTTCAGCATGGAGTCAGGCAGTGTATCTGAAGGCTTTGAATTGAATTCCAGTGTCTTAGGAGACCGGAGCCGTCCCTATAGGCTTGGGTTAAGATTCATTACTGGAATACTCTTAGAAGAAATGAATGAATATGAAAACTGAATTCCCACATTCCCCAAGGAGAAATTCATTGCTGCAGGTAAGATTCCAGGCAATAACAGAGTTTCATTAGCATTCAAAGTTTCTCCTCGGTTATGGCCCCAGAGCGTGTAACGTTTGGATAAGCATCTGTGTCTCAACCTTCATCAATACCGTGATTTACTGCTAAAGCCGTACGGTGGAGACTACGGATGTGATCCTTAATGCTAGGACTTAATCCTATTATATGCACTTATGATATCTCCCCAGCTCCCGCACAACTTCCCTCATTACAGAAAACCAAAGTTTATGTTGTTATTTTATACTTTTAATTAAGATAAATGAGGAAAAATTAAATTTTTTTTATGTTTATTTCGTGGAGTATTTAATCTGTAAGAAGCAAATAAACCGTCTGAGTGTCTGATTCAGAGTTCTCCGATCCTATGAAAGATATGCCGATGAAAGTTATGTTAGGATAGGGCGGCAGTAAGGGCTGGTGGGGCCCTGATTACCACCACCTCATCCGATCAGCTGATTGCATAGTATGGCGCTGTGCCAGGAGAACAAAGTGGTTATGTCTGGTATTACAGCCCAGACCATCTAAGAAGCATTGAGGTGAATAGAACCAAGTACAATGGGCCCTGCGGCTGACCTGTGTGAGTGCCAAAAGTCGGACCCCCCAGACTCCTAATATTCTGATCTATATATGGCCTCAATCAATTAAAGATGCTTCAAGGTTTGTTACGTTAAAGGGCTTCTCATCTATATGATGTCATCTTAAAAAGAGTTTTCCGCTATCGGATGTCACCTTAAAGAGATACACCACCATGTGGGGTCACCTTCAGGGGCTTCTCAAGTATCTGATGTTACCTTAAAGGGATACATCACCATGTGGGGTCACCTTCAGGGGCTTCCCAGTTATCTGATGTCACCTTAAAGGGATACACCACCATGTGGGTTCACCTTCAGTGGCTTCCTAGTTATCTGATGTCACCTTAAAGGGACACACCATCATGTGGGGTCAGCCTCAAGGACTTCCCAATTATCTGATGTCACCTTAAAGTAACTCTAGGATAAAAGAATTTTTATCCTGATGATGTTTCCTTAAAGGTTATCCAGCTTTTTTTTTTTTTTTTAAACATAATAAACATGTAATGTTTACCCCTCTGTGCTCCCCCAGTGTCCCTAATCGGCCTATTTGGTGATCCCCACTGACTGCAGCTCTGTTACTTCTTCCCTGGAGTGACAGCCCACTCAGCCAATCACTGACTGAGACAGGGCAGCCCTGTGGCCGGTGATTGGCTGAGCAGGCCAGGTCACTCCAGGAAAGAGTTTGACTCTGGAGAGGCCACTTAGGGACACTGGGGGAGCACGGAGGGATAAGCATAACATGTTTGTTATGTTTACCAACAGGGCAGCACTATATAACATAATATTTAAATGCTAGATAACCCCTTTAAAATGATTCTAAACTATATGATATCACAATAAAGAGATTCACCATTATATTTTGTCATCATATAAGGCAATAATTAATTTAAAGTGCTTTTCCACGGTACATCACGTATGTAATTTCAGCTTCACTAAATGTACATAGCAGCCTATGAGCGCTTTATGGCTGCTGCAATGAACTGGAGTCAATCGACAAAGATATGTCATTATGACTTTTAGAGTTTTCAGGAAGTGATGGAGTACTGACCCTTCTCCCAAGACCAGAGAGTAACAGAGACCTATGTGTGTATATAATGTCACTGTCCTTTCTTATATACATCTCCAGCAGTACAATACTCAATACAAATCTCATCCTTTAAAAAGGATGAAAAGACTCTGTACTTCAAATCCCTGTCTACACAGCAAAGCCGAACACAGAAAGTATCAATGTACCATGATCCCTCTAGTGGCCAGTGTGTGAACTGCAACATTTACACCTATTATAGTTGCATCTATTCAGATAGTGAATCTATTACTGTATTCAGAGCATCCACCTCCGCACATCTGCAGTTATCTCCGGGTTGTGCAGAGCTTTTCTCTGATGCTCTGGAATAACTTTATTAATGCAGGAGGCTTATCTGCAGACCTATGGCAAATCCCAGGTAACCCAGGATACATTGTTGTGTTACTTGTGTAGCGGAAGGTTTAATTACATAGGAAAGCGGCTATTTATGTTTTTCATTTCAATATTTTGCATTTCAGTGAACAAAGGGTAATAGCACAATAAAGGACGGGTAGACGCAGTGTTAGTCTGGCGGTATAGTTCATGGCGGCCGTGCTTAGCTTTGAGTTTCCTCAATAAAGCAAAAGCATAAACAGAATAAGCTCCATGTATCATCATAATATGACACGGTACTTGGTTAAACATATCATGGCGTAACATATGGTTATAACATAAAGGAACAGATGCAGTCATATAAGCAAAGCAATATTGTCATTGTGTATCTCGTTGGAGCAAGTATCACATGGGAACGTTCTCAGTGTTCAATAGATCTGGGGGCAATTCATCAGGCTGCTATGCTCAGTCACAAAAGTTTACATTTTTTGTGCAAGTTGCCCCTTTCGGCCATTTTTTTGTATAATAGCAAAATAGAAGTGTGTTACATGTGGATCTGAACTTTCGGACCAACAAATATCTTGAAAACTGGGACCCTGTGTCTAAATTATTGGCTTCTTAAAGGGCTTTTCAACCTTTAGTATAACTTTCAAAAATGCAGGTACAGTATGATAAGGGGAGGGGAAGCCATACTTACTTTTCATGTTCCAAGGCTGCACATCTATACTGCAGCCTCACTCCCCAATGTGCCACTGTAATGCAGCCCTATGTCACACCTCCTGGCTAGTGGTCGGCGCAAGACATAAGTGTCAGCCAATCAGGGGCTGCAGAGATGTCCCACCTGATGAACATGTCTTGCTCTGACCACTAACCAGGAAGCACAGCACAGGACACACAACAGGGGAGAGAGAAAGGTAACTTTGCTTCCCCACCCCCTCTCCACCTGCATTAGGGCCTTTTTTATAGCTTTCACTCAGGGTTGAAAACCTCTTTAGGTTATGACCTAAGACATATTCTGTGTCTTCTGGTAGAGTTCTAATTCCTTGTTGAAAATATTTTTAAAGTTGTCCGAAATAAAATGTGTTCGACAGAGAATAAATGGAGCGCCAGCCATTGTGCCCATGCAGATGCACCGAGTGTTCTCTTCTTTGCTAGGCAACACGGTCCCGGGATCGGTGGGGTTCCTGGCAGTTGGATCCTCAGGGATCATCTGCAACTGAAAAAAATGTGATTTGTGTGGCGTTTGGCCTCATTCTCTATACAGGATCTGTACAGATGTGTCCAGTATTAACCTTCCGTAAGTTGTTACTCTCAAATTTCTCATTTCAATTCCCATAACAACCACTGGGAGGCCACATGTAAATACAGGTAGCATAACACCTCCTGGCACAGTGCCACCAAATCACGTTTTTTTTTTTTTTTATCTAGTCCTCTTGTGACATCTTGTGACTCATTTCAGGTTATGTGGAGCAAAAATGGAAGATAAGAAACATCCGTATGGACGCCTGACACTTTGGAGGAAAAATGGTCACGAACAAATGTCTAAGAGAGTCTTCAACACTGACGATAATGATAGGGTCTGCAGAGACCTTTTCTCTCTGCTAGGGATGGAGCTTACAGGTGTCGCCTCTGGTCTTCTACAACACCCAGAGGATGGAAACATTACAAGGATTTTCTCTTCCCACTTTGAGCGCCTCTAAAAATTGAGTTAAGTAAAATATAAAAACTTGATGCCTCACCAACTCGTACGGGGCAGATAAGGAAAATGAAATTCTACTGAGAGGTCTGATTTATTCGATGGCGCTACGTCTCCGAATACTACACCGTTATTTTAAAGAGATTTAACGCAGTTTGATTCCATCGTATGATTTAGAGGAAGGGCGGCTGCCGCACAGTTTATGTTCACGGCTCCATCCTTAAATATGTTTTTTAATCTTGAAGACCACATCAAACATTTTTGCCGATAATTCAAGAGGCCCATAAATAATGCATAGAAAGTGAGCAACCTGAAACTCTCACGGAGGAGATTAAGAGGGGAGAAATCTCCTCCCCCCCTCCCCTCCCCCCTCATCTCCTTACAATGAATGTGTAAATATAATCTCTTATTCCCCGGGGCCACATTAAGCTAAAGAGGATGGGAAGTTTGCTGGAAATCGAATTTTAAATTCACGCTGGGAATCGTCTATCTCTTAAACATATTATCAAGCCCTTATTGGCCTCTATTGAGCGTACGCTGTCACAGCACCGACTGCAGTTATGCACCACTTAACCAGAGTCAGACGATACGCAAGGACAGCGGAGATGAGGTACAGCAATACACGGCCCGTGGATTTTTTTAAATTTTTTTCTAGTCTATAAAATTAATTCATGAAGCCTTGTGCCCAAATGGGATGACGTTCCTCAGCCGAGAAGAAGACATCTCTCGGTGAGGGCTGAAAATAGTATCAAAGCCTGGGTCATGTCTAGATTTCAAGTGATATTGACTGAAAGTAGCCTGGAATTACAGTAAGTGGCACGATAGCCGTAATGAGGAGACACTTATCTAACAATAGAGGAAAAATGAGATCTGAAGATCAACAAGTACAACGTGAAATGACAACCACGTAGACTCCAAAAAGTAGGAAGTCAAACCAAAGACCCAGAATCTGTGTAAAGCCCATTCACTTCAGAATCAGGCCGTCTCGAGTCTACAGTACATTGGCATCATGGCAAAAAGGTGGGCCAATGTATACCGTGGGAAACTCGAGTTTAATCCAGTCATCCAGTTACCAGAGTGGGCCCATTTTTAGAATGTACACAGTTTTTGTGACCGGCCAAATGTTTCAGTTCTTTATTGATGAAGTATAATTCTTAATTCCCCCAAAATGGAGGGCATCAGCGTTATCGCCAGTATTAGCCATCCTGCCTGGAAGTGGTGGACCTTCTAGGTTCTGCTTTCGTAGCCATTTCAGAAACTGGCTTGTCGATTTCAGCAACTGTCCAAGGGTACTGAGACATACTCAAAGTGTCCCTGTCATTTGGGAAAACTTTTGACATGTCATGACATGTTTTGATCAGGTCTGATTGTTCAGACCCGTACTGATCGGGGAATGAGCCTGTAGAGGACACGTTGCAGGATGCAGTCGCCATGGCTCCAGGAATCTACCAGGAACTTATTAAATCACTCCTGGCCTGTCTAGCTGCTGCCCGTGAGGGTAACTCTGTGTATTAGCTGCTGCTTACAAAAACAGGACGTTGCTGTGTATGTGAGTGTCGTTTATATTACTATTTGCTATATGGGTGATGTTTAGCTGTCACATGACTGTGCATCATGTCCACTCATAGGAGGCTACAAAGTGACATAGTTCAGAGACCATACTGTAACACAGGATAAAGCCTTTGCAGCGTTCAGCTGAGAACATCAGAATTTTTGACTAAATTCTCAAATTTATTTTGGACAAAATTTACAAAAAATAAAATTCCACTATAAATAACATTGGAGCGATCAATGATTTCTGCTTGTTCTGGGCTTGTTAATATGTAGGAATATTGTGTGCCAAGTTCTGTACCAGGGCTGTGGGGATTCATTTACATAGATAGCAGGCAGACATTTAATATAGGGCTTGATAACACGAGAAAGCGATAAGAGGAACACTGCTAAGCCCCAAAGACCTTTTGTTCTACCGCCTGCTCAACATGGCAGCCATTATTAGCAATCTGAGTTTACGGGGGGGGGGGGGAGGGGGGGTATATGTGCAATAATCCTGACAAAACTAGGACATTGATGGGAGCAATGGGTGTGGGTCTAAGACCAAAGTCACATGATCTGTCTCTTCTGTTGCCAGGCAAGCTGTAACACCTCATCTGTAACCTACCACTGATCTTACAGCAATCAGTGATCACCTGGCCAAGGGGCGGGAAAACAACAGAATAATGACAGCCTCCTTAGCAGTATAGGGGAAAGGAAACACGGTTGTTTAATTTCTACCTCCTTTTCTAATCTATTTATGTGGATGGATGGATGGATGGATGGATAGATAGATGATAGATAGATGAATAGATAGAAAGATATTTTGTTTACAGTGTAAAGCAGAAACAGAATGAGTTAGCGATGGGCAGATACTACAGGATGAAGTGAATACTTGGCAGTTGGCTCTGATGTGCAATGCATGCTGGGAAATGTAGTTTCCCAGACTGTGCCATCTTGTAATTAGACCGTCTTATAGGAAAACCTGTAATTCTGGAATGGCGGCAGCAAGAAAGACGGTAGATACTGAGGAGTACTTGGTGAGTAAGACCAGCCTGGTATGGGAGCATTAAATTTTTTAGCCCTTGGGTGAAATACCCTTTTTAGGGGTGGGTTTTGTAAAACAAAAAATTGTGTGTATGGTCTTAAATCTGATAGATAGACAGACAGACAGACAGACAGATAGATAGATAGATAGATGATAGATAGCAGATAGATAGATAGATAGATAGATAGATAGATAGATAAATAGATAGATAGATAGTAGATAGATAGATAGATAGGAGATAGATAGATGATAGATAGATAGTAGATAGATAGATAGATAGATAGATAGATAGATAGATAGATAGATAGGAGATAGATAGATAGATAGATAGATAGTAGATAGATAGATAGATAGATAGATAGATAGATAGATAGATAGGAGATAGATAGGAGATAGATAGATAGATAGATAGATAGATAGATAGATAGATAGGAGATAGATAGGAGATAGATAGATAGATAGATAGATAGATAGATAGATAGATAGATAGATAGATAGATAGGAGATAGATAGGAGATAGATAGATAGATAGATAGATAGATAGATAGATAGATAGATAGATGATAGATAGGAGATAGATAGATAGATAGATAGATAGATAGATAGATAGATAGATAGATAGGAGATAGATAGATAGATAGATAGATAGATAGATAGATAGGAGATAGATAGATAGATAGATAGGTAGATAGATAGATAGATAGATAGATAGATGATAGATAGATAGATAGATAGATAGATAGATAGATAGATAGGAGATAGATAGATGATAGATAGATAGATAGATAGATAGATAGGAGATAGATAGATAGATAGATAGATAGATAGATAGATAGATAGATAGATAGATAGATAGATAGACAGGTTCCTATAGATATCATGCCTGGTCTTATTAGACTTTGCAGCTCGCTCCACCATAAGTTTGTGCCCCCTCTTCCTGTAGATATCATGGCGGGCTCGGCGGGGATGTCGTTTTGTAGTGACATGAATCTGGGGGCTGTGTTTCTGGATGGTGGAGCAGCGTTCTCGGGTCTTTATGAGGAGACATAACACAGTAATTCTCTTGATGTCAGGATGCTGCCATGTTTGCTGAGAGTATGTAAATAATGTGGCGGCTCCTTCCCCTGCCCCATACATTATGTATGCTCTTTCCTCCTCCTCACATCTTTAATAAACATGTATTCATCATCCCGCGGTGCAGACTCGGTTATCAAAGCCTCCGGTAAAGGTTGGAGACTCGGCGCTGCGTCCCGCGCACTTCACTACATCGGACGTGTTAACAAATGACCAGACATGAAGCTACATCTGCTCTGCGGGATTAATATTTACAATGCAGAACACACTTATCCTATGGAGTGCCATGAGTCCTGACAGAAAGGACCCAGCGTGAGCGACATTGCTGCAGAGCGCCATCCGCAGACCCGCACTAACATTTACCTGTCCTTGTATTATCATTATTTATGCCATAATTATCGCTACAGGATCAGTATTTTTTTTTCATCTGTTAACTTTTTAAAGAATTTCTTAGGTTTGTTTATTCTCAGAGGGGCTGTATATCCCAATCCTCTGCATGAGGTTTTTGCAACCCTGTTCACATGCAATGGGAAATTCCTCATTGATTTTTCATATGTCTATAAATGTGAACTGCATGCTGTGAGAGGGGCAGATGTGATACCATAGCTGGGAGGAGGGAGATGCAGCTGGAGTTCTGTATCTGACTAAGTGTCACAGAAGAGTCCTTGCACAGTTGTATTCTCTCTTCTGTGTCGCCAGTTTTCCCTTTCAGGTCAGGAACATGATCTTTAGTGTTGAATTATCTCAGCGTGGACTGGAAACTGTATAAGTTAAAACCTTCTAGAACTCCACGTAGTGTTGTGGTCACCATAGTCCTCACCCAGATCTGTCATACACCAAAGTAGTAACTGGAACGGGATTCTTGTGCTTTCATACTATACAAGACCTAGACTGGGATTACATTGGCAGTGATTGGCTCTATCCAGGGAAAAGGCTTAAAGGGGCGGTGTCATGAAGCATAGACGGTACAATCTGATATGGACCACATACATAGATGTAAAGGGGAACGATTGTGCTGTTTTTAGTAAAGAAGCTTACATCCCTGCGCCATTTTTCTTCTCTATGTATCTGATTACTTCCTGTTTTCCTCTTTACAATGTGACCCTGTGGTTGCTATGCAACAATGCAGACACTTTCCCACAATCCCCCTTGCTGCATGTCAAGCGAAAACCAACTGCCAGTACTAATGGGACAGATCATGTGACTCTGACTGAACTGAGCATGAGTGGCCCGACCTAGTGCCTGCCTGGCGGGCCGTAACCAAGGGCAACAGGTTATCAAACACAGCAGACATATGGAGGGGGGTTATTGAGCCTTTATCTCTCAAACAATACGTTCTAAGTCATGTTTTTACATTTGAAATCAGCAGGTTAGATGAACCTAACCTGCTGATATGTCCCTATTGTGCAGGAGACGCTGAGGAGGAAGGTATGTCTCTTATAATATGTCTCTTACCTTCCTCCTCGGCACTGTTCCCGAGCACTTAGTCACTTGCTCCCTGCTCTGGTAAGACCTTTATGAGCACTGCGGCACCATTGGGAGCACTGTTCCTCCCTCATAGTGTTGATTGGATGGCTCACCCCTTCTAATGATAATCAATGGAGTGGACCGGGTGAGGGCGGGCCAGATCGTTGCTATGGGGGCGGAGAGTGCTCCTAACAGTTATACCAGTTAGTAAATGACTAATTGCATGGGAATGCCGCCGAGGATGAAAGTAAGAGACATACTATAAGAGACATACCTTCCTCCTCTGCGTCTCCTGTGCAATAGGGACATATCAGCAGGATAGATTCATCTAACTGATACTTCCCCTTTAAATTACCACAATGCATGAGTATCGACCTAGTTTTCTTCATGACACCACCCCTTTAAGACTGAGAGACTCTTTCCGTACACAGCACATCTGATAAAATGAACGATCATGTGACCAAAAGTCTTATATCCTTAACATGTGACCCACCAGTGATGGTAATAAAGACCCTTACATACCCATATCTAAACGTTCAGCAACATGACAAGCAAATCAGTGTATACAAGTTATCGCACTACACCCAGACACTTTGGGAGAGATTCTTCATCCACATGACAACTTTATACTTTTAGCAGTTGGGATACGGGTATCAGGACATGGACGCAGGGTCGGACTGGGCCACCGGGGAGCCGGGGGATCCCCCGGTGGGCCCCACCCCCTCCTCCCTCTTGCAGGGCCCTTCCCCTAAGCCAGAGAGGGGCCTCCCCTTTGGAAGCTGCCTGGTATCGGGAGCTCAAGGGGCCCCCTGCTGGCTCCCACACTGCTGGGGTGAGTTCAGCACGGCATCAGGGCCTGTTCTCTCTGTAATCATGGGCCCTCCCCTCCCCCCTGCTCACCTGGCTCCTTACATCAGCTCTGGGCCTCAGCGCTGCCCTCTTCCTGCCTGTCAGGAGAGCGGCAGCAGCAGCAGGGCCTCCTCCATCCCCCCTCCCCTCTGCAATCACGTGACTGTCTCCTGTTGCTATGTGTGCAGTCGGTGCACAGGAGATGGGGAGAGGCTGCAGGCTGCCCGGCCTGGCAGGGAGAAGAGAAGATGGAGACAAGAAGACTGAAGCCTCCTGCCCTGCTGAACATGTGAGTGTGTGTGTATATACTTGTCTATCTGTCATCAGTGTGTGTCTGTACATGTGTCATGTGTTTATGCATGTGAGTGATATATGTGTGTGTGTGTGTTTTCTATCATGTATATAGTGTATATATTATGTGTAATCTGCATGCTTTTGTATCTGTGTATCCATGTTGGTGAGTCTGTGTGTGTGTTAGTATGATTAGATGTATATATGTAAGGTGTGTTGTGTCTGCATGTTTGTGTATGTCTGCAGTATGTCTATTTGTGTATATATGTATACAGTGTGTATGGCTGCAGTATGTCTATTTGTGTATATATGTATACAGTGTGTATGGCTGCAGTATGACTATTTGTGTATATATGTATACAGTGTGTATGTCTGTAGTATGTCTATTTGTGTATATATGTATACCGTGTGTATGTCTGCAGTATGTCTATTTGTGTATATATGTATACCGTGTGTATGTCTGCAGTATGTCTATTTGTGTATATATGTATACTGTATGTATGTCTGCAGTATGTCTATTTGTGTATATATGTATACCGTGTGTATGTCTGTTTGTGTATATATGTGTATGTATATATATATATATATATATATATATATACTGTATGTATGTGATGAGAAGTTCACACTCTGGAGGTCCAGTTGTGCAGGAGATCCGTGAGGCTTGGGCTCTGATCAGCTGAGGATTCTCACATCACAGATGATAGGAGTTGTAGTAGATATAACAGTAAGACTTTAATCAATGGATGACGGGTTTCATCAGATGAGATCATCAGATATATTGAGGATTCCCTTAGAAACACATTATCTATTGATTTGTCTTACTCCTACGTCTACTACAACTCCTATCATCTTTGATGTGAGAATCCTGACTCAGCTGATCAGCGCCCAAGCCTCACGGATCTCCTGCACAACTGGGACCTCCAGAGTGTGAACTTCTTCTCAACTATTGTACCGACTCAAGAATAAAGATATAAGCAGCAGACACAAGTGGGATAATGCCCCCCTCACCAAACTGCACCAGTAGTATTAGTGATAGGTAGGATTATGCCCCCTCATCAGACTGCACCCCCTCCGGAGCAGCAGCAGTATCAGTGATAGGTAGGATAATGCCCCCCTCACCAGACTGCACCCCCTCCGGAGCAGCAGTAGTATCAGTGATAGGTAGGATAATACCACCCTCACCAGACTGCACCCCCTCCGGAGCAGTAGTATCAGTGATAGGTAGGATTATGCCCCCCCTCACCAGACTGCACCCCCTCCGGAGCAGCAGTATCAGTGATAGGTAGGATAATACCACCCTCACCAGACTGCACCCCCTCCGGAGCAGTAGTAACAGTGATAGGTAGGATAATACCCCCTCACCAGACTGCACCCCCTCCGGAGCAGCAGTAGTATCAGTGATAGGTAGGATAATACCACCCTCACCAGACTGCACCCCCTCCGGAGCAGCAGTATCAGTGATAGGTAGGATTATGCCCCCCCTCACCAGACTGCACCCCCTCCGGAGCAGCAGTATCAGTGATAGGTAGGATTATGCCCCCCTCACCAGACTGCACCCCCTCCGGAGCAGTAGTATCAGTGATAGGTAGGATTATGCCCCCCTCACCAGACTGCACCCCCTCCGGAGCAGCAGTATCAGTGATAGGTAGGATTATGCCCCCCTCACCAGACTGCACCCCCTCCGGAGCAGTAGTATCAGTGATAGGTAGGATTATGCCCCCCCTCACCAGACTGCACCCCCTCTGGAGCAGCAGTATCAGTGATAGGTAGGATTATGCCCCCTCACCAGACTGCACCCCCTCCGGAGCAGCAGCAGTAGTATCAGTGATAGGTAGGATTATGCCCCCTCATCAGACTGCACCCCCTCCGGAGCAGCAGTATCAGTGATAGGTAGGATTATGCCCCCCCTCACCAGACTGCACCCCCTCCGGAGCAGTAGTATCAGTGATAGGTAGGATTATGCCCCCTCACCAGACTGCACCCCCTCCGGAGCAGCAGTATCAGTGATAGGTAGGATTATGCCCCCCTCACCAGACTGCACCCCCTCCGGAGCAGTAGTATCAGTGATAGGTAGGATAATGTCCCCCTCACCAGACTGCACCCCCTCCGGAGCAGTAGTATCAGTGATAGGTAGGATAATGTCCCCCTCACCAGACTGCACCCCCTCCGGAGCAGCAGTAGTATCAGTGATAGGTAGGATAATGCCCCCCTCACCAGACTGCACCCCCTCCGGAGCAGTAGTATCAGTGATAGGTAGGATAATGTCCCCCTCACCAGACTGCACCCCTCAGGAGCAGTAGTATCAGTGATAGGTAGGATAATACCCCCCCTCACCAGACTGCACCCCCTCCGGAGCAGCAGTATTAGTGATAGGTAGGATTATGCCCCCTCACCAGACTGCACCCCCTCCGGAGCAGCAGTAGTATCAGTGATAGGTAGGATTATGCCCCCTCACCAGACTGCACCCCCTCCGGAGCAGTAGTATCAGTGATAGGTAGTATAATGCCCCCCTCACCAGACTGCACCCCCTCCGGAGCAGCAGTATCAGTGATAGGTAGGATTATGCCCCCCTCACCAGACTGCACCCCCTCCGGAGCAGCAGTAGTAGTATCAGTGATAGGTAGGATTATGCCCCCCTCACCAGACTGCACCCCCTCCGGAGCAGTAGTATCAGTGATAGGTAGGATTATGCCCCCTCACCAGACTGCACCCCCTCCGGAGCAGCAGTATCAGTGATAGGTAGGATTATGCCCCCCTCACCAGACTGCACCCCCTCCGGAGCAGCAGTAGTATCAGTGATAGGCAGGATAATACCCCCTCACCAGACTGCACCCCCTCCGGAGCAGTAGTATCAGTGATAGGTAGGATAATACCCCCTCACCAGACTGCACCCCCTCCGGAGCAGTAGTATCAGTGATAGGCAGGATAATACCCCCCCTCACCAGACTGCCCCCCCTCCGGAGCAGTAGTATCAGTGATAGGTAGGATAATACCCCCTCACCAGACTGCACCCCCTCCGGAGCAGCAGTAGTATCAGTGATAGGTAGGATAATACCCCCCCCCCTCACCAGACTGCACCCCCTCCGGAGCAGCAGTATCAGTGATAGGTAGGATTATGCCCCCTCCTCACCAGACTGCACCCCTCCGGAGCAGCAGTATCAGTGATAGGTAGGATAATACCCCCCTCACCAGACTCCACCCCCTCCGGAGCAGTAGTATCAGTGATAGGTAGGATTATGCCCCCCTCACCAGACTGCACCCCCTCCGGAGCAGCAGTATCAGTGATAGGTAGGATTATGCCCCCTCATCAGACTGCACCCCCTCCGGAGCAGCAGTATCAGTGATAGGTAGGATAATACCCCCTCACCAGACTGCACCCCCTCCGGAGCAGTAGTATCAGTGATAGGTAGGATTATGCCCCCCCTCACCAGACTGCACCCCCTCCGGAGCAGCAGTATCAGTGACAGGTAGGATTATGCCCCCCCTCACCAGACTGCACCCCCTCCGGAGCAGCAGCAGTATCAGTGATAGGTAGGATTATGCCCCCTCATCAGACTGCACCCCCTCCGGAGCAGCAGTATCAGTGATAGGTAGGATAATACCCCCTCACCAGACTGCACCCCCTCCGGAGCAGCAGTATCAGTGATAGGTAGGATTATGCCCCCCTCACCAGACTGCACCCCCTCCGGAGCAGCAGTAGTATCAGTGATAGGTAGGATAATACCCCCCCTCACCAGACTGCACCCCCTCCGGAGCAGCAGTATCAGTGATAGGTAGGATTATGCCCCCTCATCAGACTGCACCCCCTCCGGAGCAGCAGTAGTATCAGTGATAGGTAGGATTATGCCCCCTCACCAGACTGCACCCCCTCCGGAGCAGCAGTATCAGTGATAGGTAGGATTATGCCCCCTCACCAGACTGCACCCCCTCCGGAGCAGTAGTATCAGTGATAGGTAGGATAATACCCCCCTCACCAGACTGCACCCCCTCCGGAGCAGCAGTATCAGTGATAGGTAGGATAATACCCCCCTCACCAGACTGCACCCCCTCCGGAGCAGCAGCAGTATTAGTGATAGGTAGGATAATGCCCCCCTCACCAGACTGCACCCCCTCCGGAGCAGCAGTAGTATCAGTGATAGGTAGGATAATGCCCCCTCATCAGACTGCACCCCCTCCGGAGCATTAGTATCAGTGATAGGTAGGATTATGCCCCCCTCACCAGACTGCACCCCCTCCGGAGCAGTAGTATCAGTGATAGGTAGGATTATGCCCCCCTCACCAGACTGCACCCCCTCCGGAGCAGCAGCATCAGTGATAGGTAGGATAATACCCCCCCTCACCAGACTGCACCCCCTCCGGAGCAGCAGTAGTATCAGTGATAGGTAGGATAATGCCCCCCCTCACCAGACTGCACCCCCTCCGGAGCAGCAGTATCAGTGATAGGTAGGATAATACCCCCTCACCAGACTGCACCCCCTCCGGAGCATCAGTATCAGTGATAGGTAGGATAATACCCCCCTCACCAGACTGCACCCCCTCCGGAGCAGTAGTATCAGTGATAGGCAGGATAATACCCCCCTCACCAGACTGCACCCCCTCCGGAGCAGTAGTATCAGTGATAGGTAGGATAATACCCCCTCACCAGACTGCACCCCCTCCGGAGCAGCAGTAGTATCAGTGATAGGTAGGATAATACCCCCTCACCAGACTGCACCCCCTCCGGAGCAGTAGTATCAGTGATAGGTAGGATTATGCCCCCCTCACCAGACTGCACCCCCTCCGGAGCAGTAGTATCAGTGATAGGTAGGATAATACCCCCTCACCAGACTGCACCCCCTCCGGAGCAGTAGTATCAGTGATAGGCAGGATAATACCCCCCTCACCAGACTGCACCCCCTCCGGAGCAGTAGTATCAGTGATAGGTAGGATAATGCCCCCTCACCAGACTGCACCCCCTCCGGAGCAGTAGTATCAGTGATAGGTAGGATAATACCCCCTCACCAGACTGCACCCCCTCCGGAGCAGTAGTATCAGTGATAGGTAGGATAATACCCCCTCACCAGACTGCACCCCCTCCGGAGCAGTAGTATCAGTGATAGGTAGGATAATACCCCCCCTCACCAGACTGCACCCCCTCCGGAGCAGCAGCAGTATCAGTGATAGGTAGGATAATACCCCCCCTCACCAGACTGCACCCCCTGCGGAGCAGTAGTATCAGTGATAGGTAGGATAATACCCCCTCACCAGACTGCACCCCCTCCGGAGCAGCAGTATCAGTGATAGGTAGGATAATACCCCCCTCACCAGACTGCACCCCCTCCGGAGCAGCAGTATCAGTGATAGGTAGGATTATGCACCCCTCACCAGACTGCACCCCCTCCGGAGCAGCAGTATCAGTGATAGGTAGGATTATGCCCCCCCTCACCAGACTGCACCCCCTCCGGAGCAGCAGTATCAGTGATAGGTAGTATAATTCCCCCCCTCACCAGACTGCACCCCCTCCGGAGCAGCAGTAGTATCAGTGATAGGTAGGATTATGCCCCCCCTCACCAGACTGCACCCCCTCCGGAGCAGCAGTATCAGTGATAGGTAGGATTATGCCCCCCTCATCAGACTGCACCCCCTCCGGAGCAGTAGTATCAGTGATAGGTAGGATAATACCCCCCCTCATCAGACTGCACCCCCTCCGGAGCAGTAGTATCAGTGATAGGTAGGATAATACCCCCCTCACCAGACTGCACCCCCTCCGGAGCAGCAGTATCAGTGATAGGTAGGATAATACCCCCTCACCAGACTGCACCCCCTCCGGAGCAGCAGTATCAGTGATAGGTAGGTTAATACCCCCCTCACCAGACTGCACCCCCTCCGGAGCAGTAGTATCAGTGATAGGCAGGATAATACCCCCCCTCACCAGACTGCACCCCCTCCGGAGCAGCAGTATCAGTGATAGGTAGGATAATACCCCCTCACCAGACTGCACCCCCTCCGGAGCAGTAGTATCAGTGATAGGTAGGATAATGCCCCCCTCACCAGACTGCACCCCCTCCGGAGCAGTAGTATCAGTGATAGGTAGGATAATACCCCCTCACCAGACTGCACCCCCTCCGGAGCAGCAGTATCAGTGATAGGTAGGATAATACCCCCCTCACCAGACTGCACCCCCTCCGGAGCAGTAGTATCAGTGATAGGTAGGATAATGCCCCCTCACCAGACTGCACCCCCTCCGGAGCAGCAGTAGTATCAGTGATAGGTAGGATAATACCCCCTCACCAGACTGCACCCCCTCCGGAGCAGCAGTATCAGTGATAGGTAGGATAATACCCCCCTCACCAGACTGCACCCCCTCCGGAGCAGTAGTATCAGTGATAGGTAGGATAATACCCCCCTCACCAGACTGCACCCCCTCCGGAGCAGCAGTAGTATCAGTGATAGGTAGGATAATACCCCCTCACCAGACTGCACCCCCTCCGGAGCAGTAGTATCAGTGATAGGTAGGATTATGCCCCCCTCACCAGACTGCACCCCCTCCGGAGCAGTAGTATCAGTGATAGGTAGGATAATACCCCCTCACCAGACTGCACCCCCTCCGGAGCAGTAGTATCAGTGATAGGCAGGATAATACCCCCCTCACCAGACTGCACCCCCTCCGGAGCAGTAGTATCAGTGATAGGTAGGATAATGCCCCCTCACCAGACTGCACCCCCTCCGGAGCAGGAGTATCAGTGATAGGTAGGATAATACCCCCTCACCAGACTGCACCCCCTGCGGAGCAGTAGTATCAGTGATAGGTAGGATAATACCCCCTCACCAGACTGCACCCCCTCCGGAGCAGCAGTATCAGTGATAGGTAGGATAATACCCCCCTCACCAGACTGCACCCCCTCCGGAGCAGCAGTATCAGTGATAGGTAGGATTATGCCCCCCTCACCAGACTGCACCCCCTCCGGAGCAGCAGTATCAGTGATAGGTAGGATTATGCCCCCCCTCACCAGACTGCACCCCCTCCGGAGCAGCAGTATCAGTGATAGGTAGTATAATACCCCCCCTCACCAGACTGCACCCCCTCCGGAGCAGCAGTAGTATCAGTGATAGGTAGGATTATGCCCCCCCTCACCAGACTGCACCCCCTCCGGAGCAGCAGTATCAGTGATAGGTAGGATTATGCCCCCCTCACCAGACTGCACCCCCTCCGGAGCAGCAGTATCAGTGATAGGTAGGATTATGCCCCCCTCACCAGACTGCACCCCCTCCGGAGCAGCAGTATCAGTGATAGGTAGGATTATGCCCCCCCTCACCAGACTGCACCCCCTCCGGAGCAGCAGTATCAGTGATAGGTAGTATAATACCCCCCCTCACCAGACTGCACCCCCTCCGGAGCAGCAGTAGTATCAGTGATAGGTAGGATTATGCCCCCCCTCACCAGACTGCACCCCCTCCGGAGCAGCAGTATCAGTGATAGGTAGGATTATGCCCCCCTCATCAGACTGCACCCCCTCCGGAGCAGTAGTATCAGTGATAGGTAGGATAATACCCCCCCTCATCAGACTGCACCCCCTCCGGAGCAGTAGTATCAGTGATAGGTAGGATAATACCCCCCTCACCAGACTGCACCCCCTCCGGAGCAGCAGTATCAGTGATAGGTAGGATAATACCCCCTCACCAGACTGCACCCCCTCCGGAGCAGCAGTATCAGTGATAGGTAGGTTAATACCCCCCTCACCAGACTGCACCCCCTCCGGAGCAGTAGTATCAGTGATAGGCAGGATAATACCCCCCCTCACCAGACTGCACCCCCTCCGGAGCAGCAGTATCAGTGATAGGTAGGATAATACCCCCTCACCAGACTGCACCCCCTCCGGAGCAGTAGTATCAGTGATAGGTAGGATAATGCCCCCCTCACCAGACTGCACCCCCTCCGGAGCAGTAGTATCAGTGATAGGTAGGATAATACCCCCTCACCAGACTGCACCCCCTCCGGAGCAGCAGTATCAGTGATAGGTAGGATAATCCCCCCCTCACCAGACTGCACCCCCTCCGGAGCAGTAGTATCAGTGATAGGTAGGATAATACCCCCTCACCAGACTGCACCCCCTCCGGAGCAGCAGTAGTATCAGTGATAGGTAGGATAATCCCCCCTCACCAGACTGCACCCCCTCCGGAGCAGCAGTATCAGTGATAGGTAGGATAATACCCCCTCACCAGACTGCACCCCCTCCGGAGCAGCAGTAGTATCAGTGATAGGTAGGATAATACCCCCTCACCAGACTGCACCCCCTCCGGAGCAGCAGTATCAGTGATAGGTAGGATAATACCCCCTCACCAGACTGCACCCCCTCCGGAGCAGCAGTATCAGTGATAGGTAGGATAATACCCCCCTCACCAGACTGCACCCCCTCCGGAGCAGCAGTATCAGTGATAGGTAGGATTATGCCCCCTCACCAGACTGCACCCCCTCCGGAGCAGCAGTATCAGTGATAGGTAGGATTATGCCCCCTCACCAGACTGCACCCCCTCCGGAGCAGCAGTATCAGTGATAGGTAGGATAATACCCCCTCACCAGACTGCACCCCCTCCGGAGCAGTAGTATCAGTGATAGGTAGGATAATGCCCCCCTCACCAGACTGCACCCCCTCCGGAGCAGCAGTATCAGTGATAGGTAGG
Source organism: Dendropsophus ebraccatus (assembly GCF_027789765.1). NCBI lineage: Eukaryota > Metazoa > Chordata > Amphibia > Anura > Hylidae > Dendropsophus > Dendropsophus ebraccatus. The sequence goes on from NC_091464.1 coordinate 93,254,940, forward strand.
ATAATACCCCCTCACCAGACTGCACCCCCTCCGGAGCAGTAGTATCAGTGATAGGTAGGATAATGCCCCCCTCACCAGACTGCACCCCCTCCGGAGCAGGAGTATCAGTGATAGGTAGGATAATGCCCCCCTCACCAGACTGCACCCCCTCCGGAGCAGTAGTATCAGTGATAGGTAGGATTATGCCCCCCCCTCACCAGACTGCACCCCCTCCGGAGCAGCAGTATCAGTGATAGGTAGGATTATGCCCCCCCTCACCAGACTGCACCCCCTCCGGAGCAGCAGTATCAGTGATAGGTAGGATTATGCCCCCCCTCACCAGACTGCACCCCCTCCGGAGCAGCAGTATCAGTGATAGGTAGGATAATACCCCCCCTCACCAGACTGCACCCCCTCCGGAGCAGCAGCAGTATCAGTGATAGGTAGGATAATACCCCCTCACCAGACTGCACCCCCTCCGGAGCAGTAGTATCAGTGATAGGTAGGATAATACCCCCTCACCAGACTGCACCCCCTCCGGAGCAGCAGTATCAGTGATAGGTAGGATTATGCCCCCTCACCAGACTGCACCCCCTCCGGAGCAGCAGTATCAGTGATAGGTAGGATAATACCCCCTCACCAGACTGCACCCCCTCCGGAGCAGCAGCAGTATCAGTGATAGGTAGGATAATACCCCCCCTCACCAGACTGCACCCCCTCCGGAGCAGCAGTAGTATCAGTGATAGGTAGGATTATGCCCCCCCTCACCAGACTGCACCCCCTCCGGAGCAGTAGTATCAGTGATAGGTAGGATAATACCCCCTCACCAGACTGCACCCCCTCCGGAGCAGCAGTATCAGTGATAGGTAGGATAATACCCCCTCACCAGACTGCACCCCCTCCGGAGCAGTAGTATCAGTGATAGGTAGGATAATACCCCCTCACCAGACTGCACCCCCTCCGGAGCAGCAGTATCAGTGATAGGTAGGATAATACCCCCTCACCAGACTGCACCCCCTCCGGAGCAGCAGTATCAGTGATAGGTAGGATAATACCCCCCTCACCAGACTGCACCCCCTCCGGAGCAGTAGTATCAGTGATAGGTAGGATAATACCCCCTCACCAGACTGCACCCCCTCCGGAGCAGTAGTATCAGTGATAGGTAGGATAATGCCCCCCTCACCAGACTGCACCCCCTCCGGAGCAGTAGTATCAGTGATAGGTAGGATAATGCCCCCCTCACCAGACTGCACCCCCTCCGGAGCAGTAGTATCAGTGATAGGTAGGATAATGCCCCCTCACCAGACTGCACCCCCTCCGGAGCAGCAGTATCAGTGATAGGTAGGATAATACCCCCTCACCAGACTGCACCCCCTCCGGAGCAGCAGTATCAGTGATAGGTAGGATAATACCCCCTCACCAGACTGCACCCCCTCCGGAGCAGCAGTAGTATCAGTGATAGGTAGGATAATACCCCCTCACCAGACTGCACCCCCTCCGGAGCAGCAGTATCCGTGATAGGTAGGATAATACCCCCCTCACCAGACTGCACCCCCTCCGGAGCAGTAGTATCAGTGATAGGCAGGATAATACCCCCCCTCACCAGACTGCACCCCCTCCGGAGCAGCAGTATCAGTGATAGGTAGGATAATACCCCCTCACCAGACTGCACCCCCTCCGGAGCAGTAGTATCAGTGATAGGTAGGATAATGCCCCCCTCACCAGACTGCACCCCCTCCGGAGCAGTAGTATCAGTGATAGGTAGGATAATACCCCCCTCACCAGACTGCACCCCCTCCAGAGCAGTAGTATCAGTGATAGGTAGGATAATACCCCCCTCACCAGACTGCACCCCCTCCGGAGCAGTAGTATCAGTGATAGGTAGGATAATACCCCCTCACCAGACTGCACCCCCTCCGGAGCAGCAGTAGTATCAGTGATAGGTAGGATAATGCCCCCCTCACCAGACTGCACCCCCTCCGGAGCAGTAGTATCAGTGATAGGTAGGATAATACCCCCTCACCAGACTGCACCCCCTCCGGAGCAGTAGTATCAGTGATAGGTAGGATAATACCCCCCCTCACCAGACTGCACCCCCTCCGGAGCAGCAGTATCAGTGATAGGTAGGATAATACCCCCTCACCAGACTGCACCCCCTCCGGAGCAGTAGTATCAGTGATAGGTAGGATAATACCCCCTCACCAGACTGCACCCCCTCCGGAGCAGCAGTAGTATCAGTGATAGGTAGGATAATACCCCCTCACCAGACTGCACCCCCTCCGGAGCAGTAGTATCAGCACTAAAGTAGTAATAATTCTTGTGATTTTATTCACACCCTCTAGCGCGATGTTTCGTTTTAGCTCTGAGTAAGGCAAAACATTGCACAAGAGGGAGTGAATAAAGTCACAAGATTTTTGACTACTTTGGTGCTGTCTTCACTGCTGAATTATTGTACCAAGTCTCCTGGTTCCGTTGAAAGGGCTGCAAGCGGCATCAAGGTGTGCAAACCACCGCTAAAGTGACTGGCGGTGTTGGGCTTGTAGCATGACCGCCCAAGGTGAGCAGCAAGTTTAGCCACTTACACACATTTGTTCTGCAGTAATACGCTATGTGCGCCGCATGGTGTTCTCTCTCTTCTACTAGTAGATGTATAAAATGGCAGATTACATCTTAAAGCCAGGTTTACACGCTGACCACTGATGTGCCTTTCATGATGGTCCTTTAAAGTCTTATTCCAGCCCAACACCTTATGGTGAGGCTAGAATAAACCGTCATGGGTCTCCTCTGCTGGAGATTGTAATAGAGGAGCAGACTAGATGGTCATTCTTTCCCTCATCTTCTGAGGCTGTGTTCACACATAACATTTTTTATGTGTTTTTACAGCAATATTGTTGGAATTTCATTAAAGTTTCTACATAAAAGGTGCAGTTTTACCACAATTGCATAAATCAGTAACAACTGTATAAGTGACTGGCAGTGCACTAGCATTGCTGGTCACATACACAGCTCCATGCAAAGTCGCTGTACTAACGTGAAAGGTTTGGCACTGATTATGTCTTTATATATTGGGTGGGCCCCAAGAATCAATTTCCCTGGTGGGCCAAGGTACCCCAGTCCGACACTGCATGGACGTGTAAGTCAGCTTCACTTTACATACATTTTAAATATATTGGATTTAAAAATAAACTGTTGTCTATTACAAAACCAAAAGACGTTTTACCTAAGGTACCCAATACCAAACAATAAGGGCGCGCCGGCCGACATGCTATGCAATTATTATGTTTTACTGTATTCCTTTGTCTGCTTCACCTTTCTGACATCATTGGTAGTGGACACGGCCTCCTCAAGGTCATAACAATTCCATTCTGAAATACTCTGTGCTGCTGCCCCCACCCCGAATGGGACATATATAGACCGGAGAGGGCTATACATATGAACCCTTCCCTCCTTTTTTAGTGACTAGATTACAGAATGCACAGATTTCTGTTGGGAGGTGTTTATGCTATTTGTTTCATTGAGTTACCTCCTTCTCTAAATTCAATGAAAGGTAAGGGTGGACACATCTGTCTTCTTCTGCTTAAATGCTCTGTGCTGTCTAATTAGAACCTGTCTATATTCCCATGGTCTGTCTATACAGTGACAGGTTCTGTAATTCCGCCCATCTGGCTGATAGCGTGCTTTTATACTCTCAGTAGTCAATTTATACATAATCCTTCCGAACCTGACCTTCTGAAAAGCGATAGGAGATCAGCATCAAATAGAAGACATTGGGTGACAGATGCGAGCGCCGCTGCTTTGTTATTTAGTTTTCCGACATCTGATTCGAGTGTTTGATATACAGCTCATGTGTATAAAACAATTTGTCACAAAAGAGAGCTCAACACTCACAGATCGTTAATCCTTTCCAAAAAAAAACACAAGGAGGCGGTAATTGATGGAGCCGAGCGCGACGCCTCCGTTACCTAACCGCAGGACAAATACCACGTCCCAGCCACGCACTGACACATTCTAATCAAGTCAATGGTGATGAGGCAACACCTAGGAATTCTGATCCAAAATGGGACGTGATGTCTTCTCCAGAGCCATGGAAGGACTGTCTACACACCGATGGCCATCAGCAGCTACAGCTATATACACTCTGAGACCAATGTGGCAACAAAGGGAGACTAGAGACAGATCAACTCGGAATGAACTGAATTTGTTCTGATTTTACCATAAGTTTAGGATGTCACACATGTTTTGGATTTGTTTTGGGCATTTGATAATTATCAATAAAAAAAGGGGGGGGGGGGAGGGGAGAGCTTGTGGGGTTAGGGTTAGTAAAATGAGGGTTACAACTAGCAGGGTGAGGGTTAGTAGAGTTAGGGTTAGATTTAGTAGGGTGAGGGATAGAGCTAATAAGGTTAGTAGAGTTAGTGTTAGAACTATCAGGGTAAGGGTTAGTAGATTTAGGGTTAGTATTGTAATGGTTAGTAGTGTTAGGTTTAGTTGAGTTAGGGTTAGTTAAGTTAGGGTTAGTAGAGTTAGTGTCTGTTCTGCCGCCCTCTGCTTCTATGGTTTAGTGTTCTGCCACCCTCTGACCCCGGCTTAGTGTCAGGCATGCAGCCCTCTGCCCCCCGGCTTAGGGTAAGTCCTGCAGCCCTCTGCTCCTGGCTTAGTGTCGGTTTTGCTGCCCTCTGCCCCCCAGCTTAGTGTCAGTTCTGCAGCCCTGTGCCCCCCCCCCCCCCCGGCTTAGTGTCAATTCTGCCGCCCTCTGCCCCCCGGCTTAGTGTCAGTTATGCTGCCCTCTGCCTCCCGGGTTAATGTCAGTTCTGTAGCCCTCTGCCCCAAGCTTAATGTCAGTTCTGCTGCCCTCTGCCCCCAGCTTAGTGTCAGTCCTGCAGCCCTCTGCCCCCCGGCTTAGTGTCAGTTTTGCTGCCCTGTGCCCCCCGGCTTAGTGTCAGTTCTGCAGCCCTCTGCCCCCAGGCTTAGTGTCAGTTCTGCTGCCCTCTGCTCCCTGGCTTAGTGTCAGTTTTGCCGCCCTCTGCCCCTCCGGCTTAGTGTCAGTTCTTCTGCCCTCTGCCCCCCGACTTAGTGTCACTTCTGTAGCCCTCTGCCCAAAGCTTAATGTCAGTTCTGCTGCCCTCGGCCCCCAGCTTAGTGTCAGTTCTGCAGTCCTCTGCCCCTCTGGCTTAGTATCAGTCCTGCAGTCCTCTGCCCCTTCGGCTTAGTGTCAGTTCTGCAGCCCTCTGCCCCGGCTTAGTGTCAGTTCTGTAGCCCTCTGCCCCATGGCTTAATGTCAGTTCTGATGCCCTCTGCCCCCGCCTTAGTGTCAGTTCTGATGCCCTCTGCCCCCCCCCCCCCCCCCGGCTTAGTGTCAGTTCTGCTGCCCTCTGCCCCCAGCTTAGTGTCAGTTCTGATGCCCTCTGCCCCCCCCCCCCCCCGGCTTAGTGTCAGTTTTGCTGCCCTCTGCCCCCAGCTTAGTGTCAGTTCTGCTGCCCTCTTCCCCTGGCTTAGTGTAAGTTCTGCTGCCTTCTGCTCCACGGCTTAGTGTCAGTTCTGCCGCCCTCTGCCCGCTGGCTTAGTGTCAGTTCTGCAGCCCTGTGCCCCCCCTCCCCCGGCTTAGTGTCAGTTCTGTCGCCCTCTGCTCCCTGGCTTAGTGCCAGTTCTGCTGCCCTCTGCCCGCTGGCTTAGTGTCAGTTCTGCCGCCCTCTGCCCGCTGGCTTAGTGTCAGTTCTGCTGCCCTCTGCCCGCTGGCTTAGTGTCAGTTCTGCTGCCCTCTGCCCGCTGGCTTAGTGTCAGTTCTGCCGCCCTCTACCCGCTGGCTTAGTGTCAGTTCTGCTGCCCTCTGCCCGCTGGCTTAGTGTCAGTTCTGCCGCCCTCTACCCGCTGGCTTAGTGTCAGTTCTGCCGCCCTCTTCCCCTGGCTTAGTGTCAGTTCTGCTGCCCTCTTCCCCTGGCTTAGTGTCAGTTCTGCCGCCCTCTGCCCGCTGGCTTAGTGCCAGTTCTGCTGCCCTCTGCCTGCTGGCTTAGTGTCAGTTCTGCTGCCCTCTGCCCCAAGCTTAATGTCAGTTCTGCTGCCCTCTGCCCCCAGCTTAGTGTCAGTCCTGCAGCCCTCTGCCCCCCGGCTTAGTGTCAGTTTTGCTGCCCTGTGCCCCCCGGCTTAGTGTCAGTTCTGCAGCCCTCTGCCCCCAGGCTTAGTGTCAGTTCTGCTGCCCTCTGCTCCCTGGCTTAGTGTCAGTTTTGCCGCCCTCTGCCCCTCCGGCTTAGTGTCAGTTCTTCTGCCCTCTGCCCCCCGACTTAGTGTCACTTCTGTAGCCCTCTGCCCAAAGCTTAATGTCAGTTCTGCTGCCCTCGGCCCCCAGCTTAGTGTCAGTTCTGCAGTCCTCTGCCCCTCTGGCTTAGTATCAGTCCTGCAGTCCTCTGCCCCTCCGGCTTAGTGTCAGTTCTGCAGCCCTCTGCCCCGGCTTAGTGTCAGTTCTGTAGCCCTCTGCCCCATGGCTTAATGTCAGTTCTGATGCCCTCTGCCCCCGCCTTAGTGTCAGTTCTGATGCCCTCTGCCCCCCCCCCCCCCCGGCTTAGTGTCAGTTCTGCTGCCCTCTGCCCCCAGCTTAGTGTCAGTTCTGATGCCCTCTGCCCCCCCCGGCTTAGTGTCAGTTTTGCTGCCCTCTGCCCCCAGCTTAGTGTCAGTTCTGCTGCCCTCTGCCCCCAGGCTTAGTGTCAGTTCTGCTGCCCTCTGCTCCCTGGCTTAGTGTCAGTTTTGCCGCCCTCTGCCCCTCCGGCTTAGTGTCAGTTCTTCTGCCCTCTGCCCCCCGACTTAGTGTCACTTCTGTAGCCCTCTGCCCAAAGCTTAATGTCAGTTCTGCTGCCCTCGGCCCCCAGCTTAGTGTCAGTTCTGCAGTCCTCTGCCCCTCTGGCTTAGTATCAGTCCTGCAGTCCTCTGCCCCTCCGGCTTAGTGTCAGTTCTGCAGCCCTCTGCCCCGGCTTAGTGTCAGTTCTGTAGCCCTCTGCCCCATGGCTTAATGTCAGTTCTGATGCCCTCTGCCCCCGCCTTAGTGTCAGTTCTGATGCCCTCTGCCCCCCCCCCCCGGCTTAGTGTCAGTTCTGCTGCCCTCTGCCCCCAGCTTAGTGTCAGTTCTGATGCCCTCTGCCCCCCCCCCCCCCCCCCGGCTTAGTGTCAGTTTTGCTGCCCTCTGCCCCCAGCTTAGTGTCAGTTCTGCTGCCCTCTTCCCCTGGCTTAGTGTAAGTTCTGCTGCCTTCTGCTCCACGGCTTAGTGTCAGTTCTGCCGCCCTCTGCCCGCTGGCTTAGTGTCAGTTCTGCCGCCCTCTGCCCGCTGGCTTAGTGTCAGTTCTGCAGCCCTGTGCCCCCCCTCCCCCGGCTTAGTGTCAGTTCTGTCGCCCTCTGCTCCCTGGCTTAGTGCCAGTTCTGCTGCCCTCTGCCCGCTGGCTTAGTGTCAGTTCTGCCGCCCTCTGCCCGCTGGCTTAGTGTCAGTTTTGCTGCCCTCTGCCCGCTGGCTTAGTGTCAGTTCTGCTGCCCTCTGCCCGCTGGCTTAGTGTCAGTTCTGCCGCCCTCTACCCGCTGGCTTAGTGTCAGTTCTGCTGCCCTCTGCCCGCTGGCTTAGTGTCAGTTCTGCCGCCCTCTACCCGCTGGCTTAGTGTCAGTTCTGCCGCCCTCTTCCCCTGGCTTAGTGTCAGTTCTGCTGCCCTCTTCCCCTGGCTTAGTGTCAGTTCTGCCGCCCTCTGCCCGCTGGCTTAGTGCCAGTTCTGCTGCCCTCTGCCTGCTGGCTTAGTGTCAGTTCTGCTGCCCTCTGCCCGCTGGCTTAGTGTCAGTTCTGCCGCCCTCTACCCGCTGGCTTAGTGTCAGTTCGTCAATCAGCTGGACACCTGAGAAAGATCAGTTGCTAGAGACCTGCTGCCCAACAACCTCCGCTGAAAGGTTACCGCTATTCCACTGTATCCATAGCAACCAGTCTGTTCCTATTGACTCACACCTGAGCCTGGATTATTAATTATGTTTTTTGTAAATACAAGTTAACAAGTGATATCCAGCCGTCCTGATCTGGAGTTCACCGACCCACAGCGGTGCGCGTGATCGCAATCCAGGATTATACATTTCATTATGAATAAATCATAAGATAATAGAAGAAGCAGCAATTCACCGAGTCTATCATTACAGAGATGGCCTGTTCCACACCTCTCACCAGACAAAAGTTTTCCTTTCCCTCCCTCCTGGTTTTCTGTAAAAACTCTGAAAGAGACGGGGCAGAGGGGGGGAGGAGGGGGATGAAACTGCATTGTATTTCTTTCTAAGGTGAGTTCATAAATAGTAAAAAAGTTTTTTAAAAAAAGTAAAATCATGCAGTTACAAACCCAATACAGTGGTACCTTGGTTTAAGAGTAACTTGGTTTAAAAGCATTTTGGTTTAAGAGCTCACAGTTTTTCAAAATTGTCACTTGGTGTAAGAGCATTGCTTTGGTGTAAGAGCTCCCTGTAATGGGTGGGAGGGGGAGTGGGGGAGAAGCATGGTCTATATAGCGGGGTCTACAGCCCTGTACTCTGACCCAGTAAGTCTCCCTCACCTTCCAAATCATAGCAGATCCACTTCAGGCTGGGGCTTACATCAGGGGACAGGACTGTGGAGGTAATCTCTCCATAGCTGTAACCCCTCTCTCCCCGGACAGAGTGCTGCATGTATGTGCCCACATCTGCCCTGCTCATTCCTTCATGCTCCCTGCAGTCTCTGTCCCCCTTGTGTTTCCCATCCTCTCCATTACTGTACAGTAACTTATATATCACATATTCTGCTGTTTCTCATTATTTGTTTTATTGAGAATAATTAATGATTATTTTTGGTGTGTAGAACCAATTGTCTGCATTTCTATGATTTCTTATGGGAAAATTTGCTTTGGTTTAAGAGCGGATTTGGAATTTATATATATATATATATATACATATATATATACATATATATATATATATATATATATATATATATATATATATATAAAAGTTTCATATCTTTATCAAAATTGGTAAAAAAATAAGATACAATAAAATTACATTCCTGAAACGACCCTAAATCTTCCGGTTACCCCCCATAATTCAGCTCTGGATCAGATACACGTCTGCAGGACAGAGCGGGGTGTTTTTGCTCGGCTCGTGATAAATATATTTCCTGTCACCGGGAACTATTTCTTTATGGACAATGAATTTTATGGTTCCCATTGTCAATCTTACAATTTGCACATGGCTATAATATTGAGGTCTGCGGCTCACGCCTCATTACACTGTGAACAAGATAGCTCAATCCTGACCCATGACCGCTAACAATGTCTCCATTCATCACAGGAAACATTAGCTCTGGACAGGAGTGCTCCTTTAAGATGAATGCCTTCAGCTCTGTTGCTTCTTTCTGAAATAGATAATTTGCTATTGTTTCCACTTACTGTATTTGTTTCCCGGAACGGACACAGCTCAAAAGTCAGAGAAAATAATTCCCCTGGTCAGGAGACTAAAGTGGTCAGGATCGGGTTACAGAGCGGATTAGGCCGAGGTGATGCTCGAAGGGTTAATAACCAGACCTGCCAATCACTTTCAATTAGAAATCAATGCAAAAAAGATACAAGAAGTGGCATTGTGATCAGTCCCTGGGTTCCATCAATCCTCTGAGGAGACATCTCTGTCCTGTTCCATAAAGAGTGAAGAGCGCTGTATAGTGCTCAAATAATACCACCAAACAGTGCTCAAATAGTACCTCCATATAGTGCCTAAATACCATCGCCATACAGTGCTCATGTAATACTATCATACAGTGCTAAAATAATACCTCCATACAGTGCCCATATAATACCTCCATACAGTGCTCATATAATACCATCATACAATGCTAAAATAATCCCACAATACAGTGCTCATACAAAACCATCATACAGTGCTCATATAATACCACCATACAGTGCTCATATAATACCACCATATATTGCTCATATAATACCTCCATACAGTGCTCATATAATACCACCATACAGTGCTCATATAATACCACCATACAGTGCTCACATAATACCACCACACAGTGCTCAAATAGTACCACCATACAATGCTCATAAAATATTTCCATACAGTGCTCATATAATACCCCCATACAGTGCTCAAATAATACCACCATACAGTGTTCAAATAATACCACCATACAATGCTAATATAGTACCTCCATACAGTGCTCATATAATACCTCCATACAGTGCTCATATAAAACCACCATTTATTGCTCATATAATACCCCCATACAGTGCTCATTTAATATCTCCATACAGTGCTCATATAATACCACCATATATTGTTCATATAATACCTCCATACAGTGCTCATATAATACCACCATACAGTGCTCATATAATACCACCATACAGTGCTCACATAATACCACCACACAGTGCTCAAATAGTACCACCATACAATGCTCATAAAATATTTCCATACAGTGCTCATATAATACCCCCATACAGTGCTCAAATAATACCACCATACAGTGTTCAAATAATACCACCATACAATGCTAATATAGTACCTCCATACAGTGCTCATATAATACCACCATACAGTGCTCATATACTACCTCCATACAGTGCTCATATAATACCCCATACAGTGCTCATATAATACCACCATACAGTGCTCATATACTACCTCCATAGAGTGCTCATATAATACCCCCATACAGTGCTCATATAATACCACCATACAGTGCTCATATAATACCACCATACAGTGCTCATATAATACCACCATACAGTGCTCATATACTACCTCCATAGAGTGCTCATATAATACCCCCATACAGTGCTCATATAATACCACCATACAGTGCTCATATAATACCACCATACAGTGCTCACATAATACCACCACACAGTGCTCAAATAGTACCACCATACAATGCTCATAAAATATTTCCATACAGTGCTCATATAATACCCCCATACAGTGCTCAAATAATACCACCATACAGTGTTCAAATAATACCACCATACAATGCTAATATAGTACCTCCATACAGTGCTCATATAATACCTCCATACAGTGCTCATATAAAACCACCATTTATTGCTCATATAATACCCCCATACAGTGCTCATTTAATATCTCCATACAGTGCTCATATAATACCACCATATATTGCTCATATAATACCTCCATACAGTGCTCATATAATACCACCATACAGTGCTCATATAATACCACCATACAGTGCTCACATAATACCACCACACAGTGCTCAAATAGTACCACCATACAATGCTCATAAAATATTTCCATACAGTGCTCATATAATACCCCCATACAGTGCTCAAATAATACCACCATACAGTGTTCAAATAATACCACCATACAATGCTAATATAGTACCTCCATACAGTGCTCATATAATACCCCCATACAGTGCTCAAATAATACCACCATACAGTGCTCATATAATAATCTAACTGTGTCAGACTGAAAAAAAAAAAACACTTCCTGCAGGACATACAGCAGACTGGAGATTTTTAAATGGAAGTAAATTATAAAACTATATAACTTTCTGTAACCAGTTTATTTGAGGGAAAGAAAAAAAGATTTGCGCCAGAGTACCCCTTTAAGGCAACTTTATGAACATGAACCTGCCCAGTGCTGCGTCCAGAAGAGATTGGTGGGCTGTTTGTACCCCCCCCCCCTCTCTCTCTCTCTCTCTGTCTCTCTCTCCCAGCGTGTATATCTCCTGTGGATATAGCAGGGATACAGAGGAGTCTCTCCGCGTCCGGGTGGAGCCGCCAATATAAGCTTTTAAATTGGATTGCGAGACATAACATCCTGCACTGTGTGAACCTGCCCCTGGAAGTCATCCATTACGGACGCTCCAGTTTACAGCATTAAATCTTCCAAGCAGCTGCGGTTTCTAGAATAGTCTGGAGCTGCGGCGGAGTCACAGTACAGAGTCGTTAACCAGTGACCCCAGTGCTCCCCGCACATTCCCAGTATGAAATCCAACCAACCGCCATTGATTTAAAGCTTTCAAAAGCCAATTAGATTGTTTTGTGGAATCGGATACAGTTTCCAACACATCGAGATACTTTGTGACCAATGCTGGGGGGGGGGGGGTAATGGTTTCTACCTTCACACTGGGATAGTTACATAATGTGGATGCAGAACAATCATCTATAATGTTTCTCCATCATATACGTTACCTGCCCTCCCTGCATCTATCACAGCGAGGAGGAGCACAGTCAGGGGCGTAGCTAATGTCTCTTGGGCCCTGGTGCAAGAGGTCAACTTGGGCCCCCCCCCCTTTCTCGATGCTATTGGTAGATATATATCTCAAGACTGATATTACCAATAATACCAGTATACAGGAAATGTTATCACCGTACATATTACCGCCATACTGTTACTAAACAAATCCTGTTTACTGAGACCCATATTACCAGTACACAAGGGGAAATATTACTGCCACACCACAACCATCACCACCATATTGTTACTGACCAAACCCAGTATACTAAATCCAATAAAACACAGTACCAGATAACAACAAATAATACCACCACATACTGACTAACACCACTGCTGCTACTGACTAATACCACCACATACTGACTAACACCACTGCTGCTACTGACTAATACCACCACATACTGACTAACACCACCACTGCTACTGAATATAATCCTCTGTACATAGACCAATATCACCTCATCCAGTCATATAGAGGTGGATGCAGCTCCACACAGGCTCTATACACCATATACATTACAGTGCAGTTATATCAAGTGACTCACAGGGGACGTCTTCTCTGATCGGAGTTCTTCCCTTTTCATCTTCTTCTCCATCTGCCCTGGGCCATTATGAGAACGTCTGAGCCACGAATCCACAGAATCTGCCAGACAGACATATTAGTCTCCTCACACTGACACCATCCTCATCTCTAAACACACTGCACATCTGTATTGGCCCCTTTACACCCTCATTTAGTAGCTAGCCCTGACACTATGTGATCCCCTTATAGTACATATCCCCCTCTGTGCATGCCCTATTGTATACACCCCCCATGTAGTCCACCTTATAGATGGCCCCCCAATGTTTCCCCCTTATAGATGCCCCCCCATGTTATCCCCCATATAGATGCCCCCCATGTTATCCCCCATATAGATGGCCCCCCATTTTATCCCCCTTACAGATGCCCCCCATGTTGTCCCCTCCTCCTGCCCCTTCATCACCATACTACTACCCCTTTCATCCTCCTGCCCTCCATCATCATACCACTACACCCTTCATCATCCTCTTGTTCCTTCATCATCATACCACTACACCCCCCATCATCCTCTTGTTCCATCATCATCATACCACTACACCCCTCATCATCTTCTTGTTCCATCATAATCATACCACTACACCCCCATCATCTTTTGTTTCATCATCACACCACTACACCCCCATCATCCTCTTGTTTCATCATCATACCACTACACCCCCATCATCCTCTTGTTTCATCATCATACCACTACACCCCCATCATCCTCTTGTTTCATCATCATACCACTACACCCCCCATCATCCTCTTGTTTCATCATCATACCACTACACCCCCATCATCCTCTTGTTCCATCATCATCATACAACTACACCCCCCATCATCCTCTTGTTCCATCATCATCATACCACTACACCCCCCATCATCCTCTTGTTCCATCATCATCATACCACTACACCCCCATCATCCTCTTGTTTCATCATCATACCACTACACCCCTCATCATCCTCTTGTTTCATCATCATACCACTACACCCCTCATCATCCTCTTGTTCTATGATCATACCACTACACCCCCATCATCATACCACTATACCCCTCATCATCCTCTTGTTCCATGATCATACCACTACACCCCCATCATCATACCACTACACCCCTCATCATCCTCTTGTTCCATGATCATACCACTACACCCCCATCATCATACCACTACACCCCTCATCATCCTCTTGTTCCATGATCATACAACTACACCCCCATCATCTTCTTGTTTCATCATCATACCACTACACCCCCCATCATCCTTTTGTTCCTTCATCATACCACTACACCCCCATCATCCTCCTTTTCCATCCTCATCATACCACTACACCCCCATCATCCTCCTGCCCTCCATCATCATACCACTACACCCCCATCATCCTCTTGTTCCATCATACCACTACACCCCCATCATCCTCTTGTTCCTTCATCATACCACTACACCCCCATCATCCTCTTGTTCCTTCATCATACCACTACACCCCCATCATCCTCTTGTTCCACCACCATACCACTACACCCCCATCATCCTCTTGTTCCACCATCATACCACTACACCCCCATCATCCTCTTGTTCCTTCATCATACCACTACACCCCCATCATCCTCTTGTTCCATCATCATACCACTACACCCCCATCATCCTCTTGTTCCACCACCATACCACTACACCCCTCATCATCCTCTTGTTCCATCATCATACCACTACACCCCCATCATCCTCTTGTTCCACCACCATACCACTACACCCCTCATCATCCTCTTGTTCCATCATCATACCACTACACCCCCATCATCCTCTTGTTCCATCATCATACCACTACACCCCCATCATCCTCTTGTTCCACCACCATACCACTACACCCCCCATCATCCTCTTGTTCCTTCATCATACCATTATACCCCCCATCATCCTCTTGTTCCACCATCATACCACTACACCCCCATCATGTCCTTTAAAACAAAAAAATCTTTACTCACCTGAATGGTTCCTCTAGTCTTCTAGTCACGCGCGCTGGCGGGCTTCTCGCGGCGGGGGCGGGGCTTCCCGCGGAGGGGGCGGAGCTTCGCGGGACCTGTCTTTTTGCCTACCTGATGCTCCCAGCCCCGCACGTCAGCCGGCCCCGTCCCAGCCTGCCTCTTGTGATCGCAGGCAAAACATTGCTTGCGGTCACAAGAGGGAGTGGGAGGGGAGCAGTGCAGTGGCAAGGGGGGGCCTCGCGGGCGACCGCCGCGACCGTGGTAGCTACGCCACTGCAAGCAGCTTCGGGGACACAGCAAGGTGGCATGGGGGGCCCAGCCGGGCCCCCCTGGCTGGCGGGCCGGGTCGCAACTGCGACCGTTGCGACCCCTGTAGCTACGCCACTGAGCACAGTGTATAGAGAGGAGGGATACAGTTATCTGGGTTAGGATATTTCCCATGATGCATTGTTCTAACTGTAATTCTAACTCAGAATAGTAAGTGCAGCTCTGGGGTATAATACAGGATGTAACTCAGGATCAGTAATGTATGTACACAGTGACCCCACCAGCAGAATAGTGAGTGCAGCTCTGGAGTATAATACAGGATGTAACTCAGGATCAGTAATGTAATGTATGTACAGTGACCCCACCAGCAGAATAGTGACTGCAGCTCTGGAGTATAATACAGTATGTAATTCAGCATCAGTAATATAATGTATGTACACAGTGACCCCACCAGCAGAATAGTGAGTGCAGCTCTGCAGTATAATACGGGATGTAACTCAGGATCAGTGATGTAATGTATGTACACAGTGACCCCACTAGCATAATAGTGAGTGCAGCTCTGGAGTATAATACAGTATGTAATTCAGCATCAGTAATATAATGTATGTACACAATGACCCCACCAGCAGAATAGTGAGTGCAGCTCTGCAGTATAATACGGGATGTAACTCAGGATCAGTGATGTAATGTATGAACACAGTGACCTCACCAGCAGAATAGTGAGTGCAGCTCTGCAGTATAATACGGGATGTAACTCAGGATCAGTAATGTAATGTATGTACACAGTGACCCCACTAGCATAATAGTGAGTGCAGCTCTGGAGTAAAATACAGGATGTAACTCAGGATCAGTAATATAATGTATGTACACAGTGACCCGACCATCAGAATAGTGAGTGCAGCTCTGAAGTATAATACAGGATCAGTAATGTAATGTATGTGCACAGTTACTCCATCACCAGTATACTATCTGGTCCTTATATGTAGTATCTGATCTCTAGAATATCAGAAGCTGGAGGAGATATCCTGCAGTTTGTCGGTTATTCCCCCTTGACAGATATATGATGATGATATTCTGTACATATCCTTTTACCGCCACTTGTCCGCCATGATAACCTAAATCCTTAGAGGTGCTCTTGTTTTACCCGAGAGCTACAATGCGGAAACATTTTACAACCACATTTCCCCAGTGGAATGATCCCATTATATTCTTCAGCCGTTCGGGGGATCTGACTAATTTATACCACCGGGCTGGTGTTAGCGTCTTCTGGTGTGTCCTAGGATAAAGAGGAATATTTTGCTGGCGATGGATGGATGTGGCGCTCCCAGCATCTGACAGACCTTCCGCCACATGTGATGAATATGCCACAGGAGTCAGATATTTCCCGGCTGTCAGGGGAAAGCACATAGAGTGCAGACTATTTCTTGTCACTGTAAAATGAACTATAGACATCAAGCTCGGGTGCAGGCTGTTACAGGTGCTGGAGGCGAAGGCTGCCCTTATCTACCAATACTTCAGCCGCTATTAGATACCAGCGCAACAGCCCCGACTCATTACAGAAAAAAAATTTGATAACGAAATTCATCCCATGAGAATACATTTGCTTTGATATATGGACTTGAAAAAATAATAGAGAGCGTGGAGAGTGATACCTGCTTCTTAGCTCAACGCGCAGTAAAGACAAATGGGGGGTGGGGGGCGTGAGGTTTGGGGAGATTTACAAGGAAGCCGGAGATTGTTCTTGGGAGGGATTCACTTAAGGCTTTTAGAAAGCTGAATATAAAGGAATACACCTTCTGCTTCATGAATCCAAGGGGGGTAGACAACAATGAGGTTAAACATATGAAGTAAGTAAAATATAGATGAGGCCACACATTTGCTCCCCAATAGCATGGTCATTGTAAGACAGTTTGCTAAAAAGAGGCAGGGGTGAATGGGGCAACCACACTGGCCCACTAAAGCTTTGTCTTTCTTAGCTTAGCTTGGGGATCATCACATCCCAGACTGATATAACTAAAAACATAATTTTAGATTTTATGATACTCTATTGGGAGATGATTATGCTGTATATTTCTATCTTTGGCTACCCAGTGGTTTTCATGGGAATTGCAGCCCCTTGAGGGTTTAGCAAGCATGTTGTAATAGTATATTGATTTGTATTGTGAGAAATTGCAATCCTTAACTTAGTTCATAGAAAGGTGAGGATGGACACATCTGTATAGTTTTCTGCTGGAGAGAAAAATGATCGCCCATGTTATATTTTAATAAACCAGACCTTTTGTTTCTTTAGGACAAGAGAAGGGAACCTTGGCTCTGCAGCTGTTGCAAAACTACAAATCCCATCATATCCAGGCATGATGGGAGTTGCAGTTTTGCAACAGCTCCAGAGCCAAGGTTCCCTACCCCTGCTCTAGGATAAACGGTGCCAGAGGTGCCTGGGAGCAAGTAATCCAGCCCTGCCTATAGCAATAAATATTTGTTCCTGACTATTGAACTAATCAGGTTTTACTGTATACATTTTGCAGCATAAATCGCATAATTTCGACCCCTTCTTAGCTGCATCTTTTCACCAGATGCTTTCAAACTGTTTCGAAACTTTGGAGTTAGGTGTAAGAAATGCCCAGAATAGATAATATTGCACTACTGGTGCATCTTGCTTAGCAAATCTCTCCCACATTACAGTTATAGCACATCACATGTTGTGTAAACATATGGAAGATGAGGAAGTTGTATAAGTATCGGTATAAATCCAAATGTATGATTTGTTGAAATTCAAGCCCCCATTTAACAGATTCTATACCAAGCCTGACGGATCAACCTGCTGTGTGACCATAGCCTTTCTATACTACTATTAATACTACTACTACTACTACTTCTACTACTACTACTACTACTACTATCCCAGCTCATCCTGCTAGTACCAACAATCATTGTGCCATATTGTACATGGGGAAGTAATCTTCATTCTTATATGGCAAGCTTAATGTTTCCCATTATAACCAATATGGTGCCCATTGCCTTCTCTAGTGATTGTTTTTTTCTTTTTACCAATTTACGATGTTGCAGCATGTTATATACAGATGTGTCCATCCTTACCTTTCCTTGAATTAGGGTAAAGCTTTACTGTAGGTCGATGGAACCCAACTCTTCCTGTTGGAGTGGGTGACTGGTCAGTTAAACCATGATGGCAGGGGTTCTCAGTACCAAGGCCTGGTGCATTAGGATAGTTTGCCATGTCAGGAGTTAATACAAATGACAGTAATGCTTCAAGGATTTTAAGTTCTCGTTATATAAATTCAATACAATATAACAATGTGCTAGCAAAATCCACAAGAGGCTAACAGGATGCAATGCAAATCACAACCACTGGGTGGCTGCACATAAATGCTTAAACAACTCCAGAGTATTGTAAAATTATATATATATATATATATATATATATATATATATATATATATATATATACACAGTGGTACCTTGGTTTAAGAAGAACTTGGTTTAAGAGTGTTTTGGTTTAAGAGCTCACTGTTTTTCAAAATTGTGAGTTGGTTTAAGAGCATTGCTTTGGTTTAAGAGAGTGTAGGAGGGGCATGGTAGATCCATTTCAGGCTGGGGCTTACACCAGGGGACAGGACTGTGTGTGGGGTAATCTCTCCATAGCTGTAACCCCTCTCTCCCCGGACAGAGAGCGCTGCATGTATATGCCCACATCTGCCCTGTTCATTCCTTCATGCTCCCTGCAGTCTGTCAGCCCTTATGTTTCCCATCCTCTCCATTACTGTATAGTAACTTATAATATCACAGATTCTGCTGTTTCTGAATGTTTGTTTCATCTGTTTTACATGTTATTCAGAATAATAAATCATTATATTTGGGGAGTGGAACCAATTGTCTGCATTTCTATGACTTCTTATGGGAAAATTAGCTTTGGTTTAAGAGTGGATTTGGATTACAAGCACGGTCCCGGAACGAATTATACTCGTAATCCAAGACACCACTGTGTGTATATATATATATAAATTTTGTAATCTTGTTAAAAAAAAAAAAAAAAAAACCCTGAGGATACGTTAAGCCATGAAGACAGGTACATGTATTTGTTTTACGGCCTAATAACTCTACTTAGATAATCACTGCTGCTCTGTATACCGACGACCGACCTGCTTTATAGCCAGGCAAAAAAATTATATAACTCTATAAGTGAGTTAATACCCAATTATTCGACTGCTTCTAACCCTCCAGTAATAGAAGCTTTTCATTGTGAAGGACGTAAGACGGTTTCCCTCGGCGGAGATTGAGGTCTAAATCCTGATTTACCCGGCGACATGTGTCCCATTGTGTTAAAATGTAGTAGACATCCTCACAAATGGATGCGCGGTGAGAAGGAATGAGACGGAAATGAAGCCAATTAAAAAGAGTAAATTGGGTCTTTAATCACTCTAACCACATTTATTGACTTGGACAGGGGTCTTTGAAGTTGACTGTTTAGATTGCATTTGTGGTAGATTCGGCCTCCTGACTGTCGACGGACTCATCAGATCCATCATTTTTCCATTAGCTTGGTCTCTCTTCAACTTTTTCCAATGAATGAAACCCCTCGGTTATTCAGTGCACAGACAGGAGATTAAACACAAGCCGGATGAATGCCGAGAAACTGCTGAAATTAGGTGACACCTTGCCATTCAATAGAACAGACCGGCTTCCTTCCATCTCACATCTGCGCCATTTCAATCTGACCGGTGATCCGCGAGTAGGAGAGATGACCCGATACCACCGCTCCTTCTTCTCTAGCTTTCTTCTGCCGCTTTCATCATTTGTTCTCGCCTCGTATAAGGCCTCCCAGAAACATGTATGGCTGCAATCTTTGGGGAAATATAAGAAAGAGGCTTCTATCACCAGGGAAATGCCGATTGTGAGACCTAATAACCTTTGCGTCTTGCCTTCTGAGATGTGTCCGAGTCTTATGACGCTGCGATTCGTGATCAGGGATAATCCTTATGCAGATGTTCACTATGGCGGGTGCTTTGGATGAATGACTCTATGGAAGTGGCAATGGTGCTCATACCATAGAAATCAGATGCATCCACTGTTGAAGAACAAGCGACCAATGGGCATGGATCCACTGAACTGCATAAAGATTCCCATTTTTTAATATGAATAAATCACATCACGTATAAGATTGCCTATACTGGTCAATGCTATGCAATCAGTTTGATCAGTGCTCTGCTGGTACAGCCTGAGGCAGAATCAATCAACAGGGTCACTATGACTGGTACGGAGACTTGCTAAAGGTCACTGGCTGCCACAGTAACCATTGGGCACCCCACAATCACATTACAGAAGTGCCAATCAGGCCCCAGACATGTAAGCGTCAGGTCAGTGGGGCATCTTAATGCCCTGATCTCTATGGATCGTGGCATTTTACTAGTTAAATGGCTGAAAACAGCGTGATGGATGATGTCAGTCATTAGATGTGAGTGGTAAACAATGGAAGCAGCCAGTACTCACTGAGTATAAGTTTAGCATGTAGACTCATGCTGCCCAACCACTTGTGAGTCCTTTGGGGGTAAAGGGGTTGTGTGGGGAGCAGAAGACAACTGAAGCCTTCTGCTCCTTGATGCTCACTCCATGTGAATCCATGTCTCTGAAGTAAGCCGTCTGAGCAGTGTGATAGGAGCATTTAGGGGTTAATGATGGGCCTGGCTTATAGCAGGCGTTCCTCACCCTCTATAAAGGGAGCTCAGCTCCTTAGCTTAGTTCATAGAGCCCCCTAGACCCTCTGGTGTACCGATACGGCATGATTGTTTAAGAACAGATGGCCATGCCGTACCGGTATGTCATGGTTTATGTAGGAGTTAAGGACTCCAGTTTGCATACACAACATTCTAGCAAAACCCTCAAAAAGGCTGCAGCTAACATCACAACCACTGGGTGGCCATAAACAGACACATATGGCAAAAACACCTCCAGACAGAGAATAGAAAACTCATCTTTTTCTCCAAAGACTGTCACTCATCTCAGGATACGCTGAGGCAGGAAGAAAAGAAAGGAAAAACATGGCCCAGTGGGAATTTATGAGGGTAGAGTCAAATATATACTGTATATATAAAACTTTTCAATACTCTGTGTGGAGTTGTTTACGCATTTACGCAATAAGACTTTAATGGTCATTTAACCCTATATTTATAAAACAAAACCAAAGAGCAGAGTTTGTGTGAAATAGATTTGGTCTCTTTTTCGCAGCTCTACACTGACTGTCGCTTTGGATGTGAGCCGTATTGATCACACTGTGGCATTTACCGCAGCGTCCTATCTTGTTTATGAAGCGGGTTTATTCCGACCATGCTATATTAAAAGGAAACCTCTCCAGATCTCTTCTGACAAGTCCTCACAATAATGACCTTGTTCTCAGAAGAAACACCTGATAAAAGTGCAGACTGATCAGCGACGAGCGGCGATTATCATCCTTGTAAAGCGCCTGTTATCCTATGACAGGCGCTGAAATGATCTGGCGATACGTGGTGATGAGGCAGCAGACACCGTCGGGGGAGATTAGCCCATGTGGACAAAATCGAAGCGCTAAACTAGATTTATCGAGCCAACTCATTAGCATCTCAAAGGAACCTTTCATTTGTTAGCTTTCAATATAACAGAGGTTTACTGACGAAACTGACCCTCAAAAACTCACGCCATTAACCCCTTGGCACCAAGTGCCACTAATACCCGCCAATTTAATCTGTGAGTTAACACAGTGAAAAAAAAGGCCCCAACCAATAGAACAACAAAGAATTTCTACTCACCTCTGTCG
Source organism: Dendropsophus ebraccatus (assembly GCF_027789765.1). Taxonomy (NCBI): domain Eukaryota; kingdom Metazoa; phylum Chordata; class Amphibia; order Anura; family Hylidae; genus Dendropsophus; species Dendropsophus ebraccatus. The sequence goes on from NC_091464.1 coordinate 93,276,782, forward strand.
CCTCTTTGATCCTACAGCGCCCTAATATGTTGCCTTTCTAATCCCGCAGTGCTCTATTATGTCGCCTCTACAATCCCACAGTGATCTACTACTGTACTACTCCGTTCCAATCCCACAGTGCTTTAATATGTTGCCTTTCCGATCCTGCAGGGCCCTACTATGTCACCTCTGCGACCCCACAGTACCCTACTATGTCTCCTTTGCAATCCTGCAGTGCCCTTCTATGTTGCCTTTCTAATTTCGCTATTATGTCACCTCTCTGATCCCACAGTGCTCTGCGATATCACTTCTCCAATCTAGCAGTGCCCTACTTTGTTACCTCTCCAATCTCGCAGTGCCCTACTATGTAAGCTCTGGACAGAGTCACAATCTGTCTTGAGAAGTGGCAGCCAATCAGTGACTTCAGCAGTCCCAGCAGCCATGCTTGCCACTCAACGATGGAAATCACGAGGACAGGATTTTGCGTAACCTTCGAGGCCTTTGACTGCAGCTATCATGCTTTGGTCACTTCTAAAGAAAAATGGGACCCCGACCAGAGATTCTACAGTAAAATGGACCACCACGTGATCAGAGAGGTGTAGTTCAATCCTTAAAGGATCAGTCCAATAATGCCAAATCATATTCTTTCCATTATTTGGCCTAGAGAAATGTGGCTCATGCAGGAAACCATATAAAGTTTGGCAACTTACTTGCTATAAATTACATTAAAACTCGTACTTGAAACCCGCCAGGCTTTGTACAGTTGCCTCAGCAACCACGGTGCCCAGCGCCAGATGCATTTCTCCATGTAGAAATGTGCAGAGCATGTGAGACTGGATCTTCGGGCCAACACTCAAAGGGGAGAACCAGGATATTTTCCAACCAAAAATATTTCTCATGGTGGAACAGATATCAACCACAGGGCCCACAAGACTGGATAAGGACATACATGTAACACCTATGACCATGCTAAGGTCCCATAGATTTTAGGTTAGGCTCATCTTCTGCACATAGGCCATATTGGAATTGTTTTCAATTCAGTTTCCTTACAATATTCTAGTGCATATTACTCGACAAGGGACCAAATTGGACAAAACTTTCTTAGCCGTCGTATTGTCATCCTCTATGGTGAACCAGTACAGGATCCATTATAAGGAATCCAGTAAATTACTAGGAGATCTGACTTCTTGACTTTAAAGGGTTTTTCCCCTTCTTGGTTAAGGTGCATTACTCTTAAGACTCTCTTAGAAGTTCTGGCCTTAAAACTTCCTAACCATGCTGAGTATGTATTACCGTATATCATGACACAGAGGCAAATGAAAACAACTTTAATTGAAAGCTAATTTACTATCCCACAATTCTGCCTCTGAGATGCTGAGTGCTCCATGGATCCAATGAGCTGGTCCAGCCTGGATAAAGTATTATTATAATGGGAGCATTAGATGTTCTCTGCTTCCTCGTCACAACCTTCCGTGAAAGGCACTCTGCCGCCCGATAACAAGCTTGTCCAAATTGTATTCAAACCTGGAGAGCCTATTTAGTTGAGGAGCGCCACATTAATAGAACCACAATATCAAAGCTGCCCTGAAACACACATTATCAGCGACATTATGGCAGACAGCGGGACGAGCCGAATTAACTCTATGGAGCTGGCTATACTTAACAAGAAGGATCATTGTGCGGCCACATATTACACCATATCGAGTTATAGCTGTGAAATATATTATCCATTGTTACTGCCCTAGGAATAATTATTAACTGTTATTAATATTTAAATAATTAAGCCTATATTACTAGCAGCTGTATAGTAGGCCAGGAAAGAAAGGAAGAATTGACAGATCTATATGACACTGTAAAGAAATAATTTATATAACTACTATAATACTGCTCCTATATACAAAAATATAACTGCTATAATACTGTTCCTATATACAAGAATATAACTACTATAATACTGCCCCCTATATACAAGAATATAACTACTATAATACTGCTCCTATATACAGGAATATAAGTACTATAATACTGCCCCCTATATACAGGAATATAACTACTATAATACTGCTCCCTATATAAAGGAATATAACTACTATAATACTGCTCCTATATACAGGAATATAACTACTATAATACTGTTCCTATATACAGGAATATAACCCCTATAATACTGCCCCCTATATACAAGAAAATAACTACTATAATACTGCTCCTATATACAGGAATATAAGTACTATAATACTGCTCCCTATATACAGGAATATAACTACTATAATACTGCCCCCTATATACAGGAATATAACTACTATAATACTGCTCCTATATACAGGAATATAACTACTATAATAATGCTCCTATATACAGAAATATAACTACTATAATACTGCTCCTATATACAGAAATATAACTACTATAATACTGCCCCCTATATACAGGAATATAACTACTATAATACTGCTCCCTATATACAGGAATATAACTACTATAATAATGCTCCTATATACAGAAATATAACTACTATAATACTGCTCCTATATACAGGAATATAACTACTATAATACTGCTCCTATATACAAGAAAATAACTACTATAATACTGCTTCTATATACAGGGATATAACTACTATAATACTGCTCCTATATACAGGAATATAACTACTATAATACTGCTGCTATATACAGGGATATAACTACTATAATACTGCTCCTATATACAGGAATATAAGTACTATAATACTGCTCCCTATATACAGGAATATAACTACTATAATACTGCCCCCTATATACAGGGATATAACTACTATAATACTGCTCCTATATACAGGAATATACCTACTATAATACTGCCCCCTATATACAGGAATATAACTACTATAATTGCAGGAGTGAGATGTAGAGACCCGCACCACACCAAAAGATGCACTGCACGGACCAAGGCTCTGTTATTGAACTCTGCAGCGGACTGTCCATGGATTCGGCTGCTGTACGGGGGGCAGACAACGGAGAGAAGTAATTGCCAATGTGTGCAGAGAGAAGTAAGGAGTAGCAGTTACCCGTAATTGACAGCTAAGCGGCTTTGTTGTTCCCCGGAGAGCAGGAAGGTGAGGAGGTCAGGTGTTGATGCACTCAGGGACGGCCGTTTCGGGGACACACCCCCTTTGTTGACCAGGTGCTCCTCCCTTAGTGCGTCAACACCTGACCTCCTCATTTCCCTGCTCTCCGGGGAACAATAAAGCCGCTTAGCTGTCAACTACGGGTGAGTGCTACTCCTTACTTCTCTCTGCACACATAACTACTATAATACTGCTCCCTATATACAAGAATATATCTACTATAATACTGCTCCTATATACAAGAATATAACTACTATAGTACTGCTCCTATATACAGGAATATAACTACTATAATACTGCCCCTATATACAGGGATATACCTACTATAATACTGCTCCTATATACAAGAATATAACTACTATAATACTGCTCCTATATACAAGAATATAATATAACTACTATAATACTGCCCACTATATACAGGAATATAACTACTATAATACTGCTCCTATATACAAGAATATAACTACTATTATACTGCTCCTATATACAAAAATATAACTGCTATAATACTGTTCCTATATACAAGAATATAACTACTATAATACTGCCCCTATATACAAGAATATAACTACTATAATACTGCTCCTATATACAGGGATATAACTACTATAATACTGCTCCTATATACAAGAATATAACTACTATAATACTGTTCCTATATACAAGAATATAACTACTATAATACTGCCCCTATATACAAGAATATAACTACTATAATACTGCTCCTATATACAAGAATATAACTACTATAATACTGCCCCTATATACAAGAATATAACTACTATAATGCGGGTCAGGGAAGAAAAATTGCGCTGCACCTCACACCTATGGCTGATACTAGTGCCCCTAGGCTAAATAAAAAACACATCAGAATTTTGTGTATGAATTGATCAAGCCATACTGCCCCATGTACCTCGTGCAGGTATCTGATACACATGGGTCCCTACACTAAGTCCACACCGTGCCAGTCAGTGGCCACAAACCCCGCATGCGTGCACAGTCAGGGAACGGGGGCCACGGGACGGCCCTGCGACCCCCATGCCACAGGACCAGACCCAAAAACACCACACCAGAACCCGGCCAGCACCGCCGGCGGAGAAGGTCGCCCCCAAACAGCACAAGTCTGGATGAGGTATTGCGCTCACCATAGCTGCTGCAGACAGAATGGGAAAAGACCGGAGGGATTAAAACCATGTGCACTCAGGTGTCTCCTGCTATTTGCGGTCATGTGGGTCTCACCAGAACTTAGTGTAGGGACCCATGTGTATCAGATACCTGCACGCGGTACATGGTGCAGTGTGGCTTGATCAATTCACATACAGAATTCTGATGTTGTTAATGCAGCCGAGAGGTACAAGTATCAGCCATAGGTGTGAGGTGCAGCACTCTTTTTCTTCCCTGAACCGTATTTTGTTTCTCTCTTTTCTCCGTGTTTTGCACTCCTCCTGGTGAGACCCACATGACCGCAATTAGCAGGAGACACCTGAGTGCTCATGGTTTTAATCCCTCCTGTCTGTCCCATTCTATCTTTGATAGCTATGGTGAGTGCAATACCTTATCCAGACTTGTGCTGTTTGGGGGCAGCTTCCTCCGCCAGTGGTGCTGGCTGGGTTTTGGTGTGGCATTTTTGGGTCTGGTCCTGTGGCATGGGGGTTGCAGGGCCGTTCCATGGCCTCCCTTCCCTGACTGTGCACGCCTGCGGGGGTGGTGGTCGCTGACCGGCACAGTGTGGACTTAGTGTAGGGACCCATGTGTATCAGATACCTGCACGCGGTACATGGGGCAGTGTGGCTTGATCAATTCACATACAGAATTCTGATGTTGTTAACCCCTTAAGGACAGAGCCTGAAATGGCCTTAATGACAGAGACAAATTTTATGAATATGACCAGTGTCACTTTAGTCATTAATACCTTCGGGATGCTTTTACCTATCCGGCTGATTCTGAGATTGTTTTCTCGTGACATATTGTACTTTACATTTCTGGTAAATTGGAGTCGATACTCATAACAAATCTTTATGAAAAAAACCCAAATAATGTGAAAAAATGTGAAAAAATGCATTTTTCCAACTTTGAAACTTTTTTGCGTATACAGAAAGTGGTTATACCACATAAATTATATATTAAATAGCATTAGCAACATGTCTATTTTATGTTGGCGGCATTTATTAAACTATTTTTCATTTTTTTTACACAATAGGGAGCTTAAAACATTAGCAGCAAATTTCCAAATTTTCAGTAAAATTTCAAAATCAGATATTTTTAGGGACCTGTTCAGGTTTAAAGTGTATTTGAGGGTCCTGTATGTTAGAAAGCCCCACAAAGCACCCCATTTCAGAAACTGCACCCCCCAAACTCTGCAAAAGCACATCCAGAAAGTGTTTTAACCCTTTAGGGGAGTCACAGAAATAAAAGCTAAGTGTGTAAGGAATTTGAAAATTTAAATTTTCTGTGCAGAGATTTTATTGTAATCCAATATTTTTCATAATTATAAACCTTTTACCAGAGAAATGCACCCCAATAATTATTGCCCCGTTTCTGCAGTTTATAGAAATACCCCATATGTGGCCCTATTGCGCTATTTGACGCAACCACAAGCCTCAGATATAAGGGAGCGCCTAGTGAATTTCAACGCCTCCGTTATATTTGGTCATTTTTGACTGTACCACTTCAGGTTGGCAGAGGCTCTGGGGTGTCAAAACCTAAAAAACACCCCTAAAGGGACACCATTTAGAAAACTACACCCCTCAAGGAATGTAACAAGGGGTGCGGTGAGCATCTGGACCCCACAGGTGCTTCACAGATTTTCCAAACAATATGGCGTGAAAAAAGAAAAATTTATTTTTTACACTAAAACGTTGTTCTAGCCTTCAATTTTTCATTTTCTTAAAGGGATAAGAGGCAAAAAAAGACAAAAAATGTGTAGCGCAGTTTCTCCCGAGTACAGAAATACCCCACATGTGGCGATAAAGTGCCAAGCGGGCGCAGGACGAGCCTCCAAAGGGAAGGAGCGCCAATTGGCTTTTGGAAGCTGAATTTCACTGAAAAGGATTTCAAGGGCCATGTCGCATTTACAGAGCCCTCGTGCTGCCAAGACACTGGAAACCCCCCACAAGTGATTCCATTCTGGAAACTACACCCCTCAAGGAATCTAACAAGGGGGGCAGTGAGCATATGGACCCCACTGGTGACGGGCACAAATGTGGAACAATGTGACGTGAAAGGGAAAAATTTCATTTTTTCACTTTCATGGCACAAATGTGCCCGTCATCAAGGGGTCCATATCCTCTTTTCCCCCCCTGTTAGATTCCTTGAGGGGTGCAGTTTCCAGAATGGGGTCACTTGTGGGGGGTTTCCAGTGTTTTGGCAGCACGAGGGCTCTGTAAATGCGACATGGCGTTCATCATCCATTCTAGCCAAATCCAACCTCCAAAATCCAAATGGCGCTCCTTCCCTTCGGAGGCTTGCCCTGCGCCCACATGGCGCTTTATGTCCACATGTGGGGTATTTACGGACTCGGGGGAAATTGCTCTACACATATTGCGTGTTTTTTTCTCTTTTAACCCCTTGTGAAAATGATAAATTCAAGGCTAAACCAACATTATAGTGTAAAAAATGTAATATTTCATTTTCACGCCACATTGTTCCACATTTGTGTCCGTCACCAGTGGGGTCCATATGCTCACTACACCCCTTGTTACATTCCTTGAGGGGTGCAGTTTCCATAATGGGGTCACTTGTGGGGGGTTTCAACTGTCTTGGCAACACAGGGGCCTTTTGAATGCAACATGGCCCCTCGAAATCCATTCCATCCAAATCCAGCCTTCAAAAACCAAATGGCGCTTCTTCCCTTCGGAGGCTTACCCTGCGCCCGCACGGCGCTTTATGTCCACATGTGGGGTATTTCCGTACTCAGGGGAAATGGCGCTACACATTAAATGTTTTTTTTTATCTTTTAACCCCTTGTGAAAATGAAAAAACATGACAAGATTAATAATTTAGAGTAAAAATTTTACAAAAATTACAATAAATGTTGGTCTAGCCTTGATTTTTTTCCATTTCCACAAGGGGTTAAAAAAGAAAATGAACACAAAACGTGTAGGGTAGTGTCCCCTGAGTACGAAAATACCCCACATGTGGGCATAATGTGCCATATGGGCACAGGGCAAGTCACCAAAGGGACAGAGCGCCATTTAGAGGCTGGAATGGAGGATGGAGGCCATGTCGCAATTACAAAGCTCCTGTGCTGCCAGGACAGTAGAAACCCCCGACAAGTGACCCCATTCTGGAAACTACACCCCATAAGGAATCTAACAAGGGGTGCAGTGAGCATATGGACCCCACTGGTGACGGGCACTTACGTAGAACATGTGCCGAGAAAATAAAAAATACAATTTTTTTCATTTTCACGTCCCAAATGTGGCCGTCACCAGGGGGCCATATACCCGCTGCCCCCCTTGTTAGATTCCTTATGGGGTGTAGTTTCCAGAATGGGGTCACTTGTGGGGGGTTTCTACTGTCCTGGCAGCACAGAGGCTTTGTAATTGCATCATGGCATCCTCTAATGGGAATGGCGGCCATACCTACTTAGCTGGGGAAAAGGGACAATTATTAATTTATTTGGGGGTATTAGGCCAATTATTGGTTTATAAGGTTGAAAATGACAGGTGTCCATCAAACTCAACCTGTGTTGATCCAGAGGAAGGCAAAAACCCCTCGTGAGGCAGATGACAGTAGCCTCATCACAGGGGAAAAATTCCTTCCCGACTCCATAATGGCGATCAGAATAATCCCTGGACCAAGGTGACCCCTGAAATAGGAATAAGGGACAGAATTTAGATAATGTAGAACCCCAGTGACGTGTAGTGCGCCTTGGAGTGATCCAGTATGCAGAGGCCGGGGGGATCAGGACAGGTGTCACACTGGAAAATGGCGTCCTTCCTGATCCCCCTGTTACCCCACACTCTGCACTTCTTCTGGGGTCTCCCGTTCTCCTGTGTGGGGGACGTCACCTGGAAAATGTTGCCCTGGTGCGATACGGGGTCCTTCATATCCAGAAGCGCTGGGTCCGCTCCATGGCTGCTAAATATTAGGGCGCTATTACTACTTCTGATATTTACGGATCGTGCCGCAAGCTACAGGGCAGCGAGGGACCGGAAGAGGGGGCGCTGGTATAAAAGTTATCCCCGTACAGGTGGTGACCTTTATCCAGCAGTGGGAAGATCAGTTCCCGGACGACCTTCCCACTAACTCCAAGGATGGGGGGGGGGGGGGGGGAGGGGGCTGGATTCGGGTGTCCCTTCCTACATACACTCTAAGGGTACATGCACACTGCGGAATCGCGACAGATAACCCTTCGTGCATTCCACAGCTGGCACCCGCCGGCGGACTGATGCAGACGCACTTCTCCACACGTGTCATAGACTCCATTCGATGCACGGGCGGATTCCGCTCTCCGTCCAACGTGTTCATTCTTTGGATGGACGACGGATTCCGCCCGTGCATAGAATGGAGTCTATGACACGGGTGGAGACATGCGCCCGCATCAGTCCTCCGGTGGGTGCCAGCTGCGGAATGCACAAAGGGTTATCCTTCGCCATTCCGCAGTGTGCACGTACCCTAAATCTGTAAGAGTACCCTGAGGTACGCTCACAGAGTTTGTAGAATTTCACTCCATACCGTCATCTCTTATTGGGACGGTACTGGCGGAAAAGACGTGTCTGGGGGGCAGCGTACGCTACGCTACTCCCAGACACGTCACTGGATGATGAGGATGAATGGAGGAAAGAAGGATCCCCCCATTCATCCTCACTGGCTGTTTCGGTGTCGGAGGTAATAATAACGTATCCCTCTGACGCCGAAAACACCCTGGGGGCCATCTTTATACGGGGATTGGTATATGGGGTATGTAGTGGTGTAGTGTCAAACTTTATTCAATGTAGTGTGGTGTAATGTAGTGTTTTTTACGTGTTTTTTTACAGTAAGTATAAAAAAAAAAACCTACGCCAACAAAGGAGTTGCTGATAAATGCCGCACTTATGTGCGGCACTTATAAGCAGACCGTGGCAGTAGGATATAGAAAAAAAACACCCTACGCCAAAAAGGAGGAGTTGCTGATTAGCAGCGCACTTTCGTGCGATGCTGATCAACACTCAGCGGCGATAGGGTGCGGAAAATAGAAAAAAAAAAAAATTTGGAAAAAAAAAAAACCTTTTTCTACATTCTGAATATCCCTATAGTGGCTGATACGTGTATTACACATATCAGCCGCTAGGGGGCAGCAGAGCGCAAAATCCGGAAAATGACGAGGCTGGAGCCGAAAATAGCCGAAAGAAGACGACGGGGACCGCCGGAAAGACCCGAAGACCGAACGGAATGACGGAGGACGCCGCGAACCCGGAAGACGCCGATCAGGAGCCCGGGACAGGTGAGTAATGTACAAATACCTGCTCTGGACCCCTCGGCTACCTAGCTGAGGGGTCCAGGGCAGGTATTTACTATATTGTGGGACTCTGATCGCCGTGCCACCGGCCCGATCGCCGTGAACGGCCGGCCGGCCGTTCACGGCGATCGGGACGGTGGCACGGCGATCACCATTGCTTTTTACAGTAATGGCGGTCGGTGCCGTCCTCGGACAGCACCGACCGCCATTTTTTTCCGGGTCATCGGGTCACCGATGACCCGGAAAGGTTCCGATCGCCGCTATTGGCTGATCTGAATTGATCAGCCTATAGCGGCGATCGTAAGCACAGGGGGTGTTAACCACCCCCCGTGCCGTGAAGCTAAGATGGCCTGCTATGATTTATAGCAGGCCATCTTCCCCGACCGCTGTGTGTGAACACGCAGCGATCGGGGAAACATCGGGCGTACCCATACGCCCGTTTGCGTTAAAGCCCAGGCAACGGGGGCGTATGGGTACGCCCGATGTCGTTAAGGGGTTAATGCAGCCGAGAGGTACAAGTATCAGCCATAGGTGTGAGGTGCAGCACTCTTTTTCTTCCCTGAACCGTATTTTGTTTCTCTCTTTTCTCCGTGTTTTGCACTCCTCCTGGTGAGACCCACATGACCGCAATTAGCAGGAGACACCTGAGTGCTCATGGTTTTAATCCCTCCTGTCTGTCCCATTCTATCTTTGATAGCTATGGTGAGTGCAATACCTTATCCAGACTTGTGCTGTTTGGGGGCAGCTTCCTCCGCCAGTGGTGCTGGCTGGGTTTTGGTGTGGCATTTTTGGGTCTGGTCCTGTGGCATGGGGGTTGCAGGGCCGTTCCATGGCCTCCCTTCCCTGACTGTGCACGCCTGCGGGGGTGGTGGTCGCTGACCGGCACAGTGTGGACTTAGTGTAGGGACCCATGTGTATCAGATACCTGCACGCGGTACATGGGGCAGTGTGGCTTGATCAATTCACATACAGAATTCTGATGTTGTTAATGCAGCCGAGAGGTACAAGTATCAGCCATAGGTGTGAGGTGCAGCACTCTTTTTCTTCCCTGAACCATAACTACTATAATACTGCTCCTATTTACAGGGATATAACTACTATAATACTGCTCCTATATACAGGAATATACCTACTATAATACTGCCCCTATATACAAGAATATAACTACTATAATACTGCTCCCTATATACAGGAATATAACTACTATAATACTGCTCCTATATACAGGAATATAACTGCTATAATACTGCTCCTATATACAAGAATATAACTACTATAATACTGCTCCTATATACAAGAATATACCTACTATAATACTGCCTCCTAGGGGCAGTAATAACTTGTACACTATTCCTGAGCCTCTGGGTATGATTGTATAGAAGTTCTCAGAGACTTGTAGCTGTGGTTGTTATTGTGCATCCCCCCCCCCCCCCCCCCCATTTATCGGAGAATGGCGGTATTTCCTGTTAGTGATACATAAGCTACTGTGTATGAGGATCACTGATACCGCCTGTAGAAGTCTTGTGTGCTGCTGTGAACTATCATGAGACTCAATTAGTTTTCTCCATAATCTGCTTATACATAACGGAAATAAAATACGGCCACAATGCGCTGGCAGTAATCATGTATTCTGATGAGCTCGCCCAGCTCCAGTCATTACTAATCAGTCTGTCCTCTGGAAGGAGGATATAATTTACCAGCTCAAATTCAAAGCAAAACCTAAAGAAAAAAAAGTAAAAAACATAATGCTGGGGGTCTCCCTTCCTGCTGGTCCCCAAGGCAAGCGGGAGAAATACAGTAAGAAGCAAACAACAAAAGCTGCTGGATGAAGCCGGCTCCTCTGCAGAGAGTGGACTGCCGGGCCGCCATGTAATGGGCTGCAGAATACATCTTAATTAACAGCAAAATTGAGAGATCAATGCAAGTCACTGCAGAAGGAGCCCACTGGGGAACTCTGGGCCGGAGACCAAGGCATGATACAGAGAAGTGACATTCAGGAGGAAGCATGCATGCCGCGTGAAACACCTGCACAATTAGGGAAGATCCTGGAGCAGGCTGCTATATACAGGCTGCTATATACAGGCTGCTATACATGGGCTGCTATACACAGGGTGCTATATACAGGCTGCTATACATGGGCTGCTATACACAGGGTGCTATATACAGGCTGCTATACATGGGCTGCTATACACAGGGTGCTATATACAGGCTGCTATACATGGGCTGCTATACACAGGCTGCTATATACAGGGTGCTATATAAAGGCTGCTATACACAGGCTGCTATACACAAGCAGCTATACACGGGCTGGTTTACATAGGCTACTTTACAAAGGCTGCTATACACAGGCTGCTATACATGGGCTGTTGTTATACATGGGCTGCTATACACAGGCTGCTATACACAGGCTGCTATACACAGGCTGCTATACACGGGCTGCTATACACGGGCTGCTATACATGGGCTGTTGTTATACATGGGCTGCTATACACAGGCTGCTATACACTGGCTGCCATACACTGGCTGCTATACACTGGCTGCTATATAAAGGCTGCTTTACACTGGCTGCTATACACTGGCTGCAGCTATACACTGGC